>NW_019385156.1:225835-232519 GCF_000671375.1 Centruroides sculpturatus | reverse complement strand
ATATATATATATATATATATATATATTCTTTGGGCTTTTTTCTGTAATAATTTATTAATTATAGTATTATTGTGGTTTTTACTGTTTTGTAATGATTATTTGCATATGTTTGCATTCTCTGCATCATGGGTAAAACCAGTATGCCTAAATAAATAAATATTATAAGGAAAAGTAAAAGAAATTTCTGGCATGTGATAACATTCCTGCGTTTATTTGCGTGTATATAAAACTTTTTAAGATCCTAACTATAAAAAGTGTCAGAGTAATTTAAATATATAAGTATTTTAATGCTAGATAGTTTAGAAGAAAATAAAGAATATTTTAAAATAATATTGACATTTCTTACTAACTTCTCCTTTTAATATTCTTGCTAAAAATCGAAACTTGAAGTAATAAAATATAAATATCAACTTGGTTTTAAAGTATTGTAAAGTATCAAGACTTCTTCTACGTATATAAATTTTTCTTTTCTTTACAAAAGTTTATGAATTGTAAAAAATCAAAATATTTTACTTTTCCAACTGTTATATATTGAAAGGAAAAGTATGCGTCAGTAAAAAAATGACCCCCCCAAATTTTCAATTTTTTTTTACATTTTTGGGGTCGGGAAAAGTCGAGAAATACAAAAAAAAAAAGAAAATTCGGGGTTTTTTCTGTATGTATGGATGGATGTTTGTGTGTGTGTGTGTAGCACAATTTTGTTCAACCTCTTTGAAGCTTAATAACTTCTAAGCTTTTTGTCAAAAATTTCTGAAATTTTGCAGGGAGATTTGTATATTAGGGGGATTGATTCTATTAAATTTTGGTGGTTAAAGGTCAAGGGGTGGCGAGATAATGGGGTCGTGTTTATCTCCAGTAGGGGCAGACTTAGTGACGATTTTACTGGTTATAGGCATTTACAATTTTTTATAAAATCCCATCCCTACCTGAAAATTAAGCTTTTTGCTATTTTATAATAGTTAAAAATATAAATAGTTTTTTTAATAAAATATGATAAGTTGATAACAGATGGTGCCACCAAACGTTGCCGGGAAAGTTGAGCAACCCGTTGCTGGATTTTTTTTAGATAAGTGAGAAGTTAAAGCTGTTTTAACATCTCCAGATAAACTTATCAGTGTTGGATAAATGTTACTGTATGTACCTCAGTTTATGTTTTTATTCTTTGTAAAAAATACAGGAAACAAAGTGTATTTTCTTTGAAAATATTTTAGTGATCTTTATCTAAAAATTTAAATAGAATAAATAATTTACTATTTATATAATAATATATAAATGCATATATTATTATATAAACAAGATTAAATTATTGATATACTTATCCTAAATACAGCTATATGTATAAGCTAAACAAACTATCAAGGGGACCTCATTCTATTTATCAGAAGTTAATCGAATTTTTGATATTATTTTATGTTACTTTTTTACCATTTTATCAGTGACAAATATAGGGCCCGAGAGAGGTGAAATATGGGGCCCAGACCTGCTATAAATGTGGGATCCCTCACTCCCTCTTCGAAAGTTATAAAATTATATGAGTAAAACTATAAAAACGAATTAAAAATAAATATATAATTTTTTACTAATTAAAAAATAATCTTATATAATTTTGGATGGTTCTTCTGGATTAAAAGACCTAACGCTCCTTTTATTTCAGTCTATATAAATATACAAGCTCTCGAGAGCCCTTTATATAAGATCCGGGAGTAGAGCGAATCCCTTTACTTTTTAACTATTGTCTTTTTTAAACAAATGAATACGTAGAATGTTTGTTTCTTTATTAATTAATAAAAAAATGAAGCTTTAAAGATTTTATTTTCTGTTAGAAAAATAATATTAATTTTACATGAATAGAAACCATTACGGGCTCCTAAGTTTTTCCTATATTAGGAAAATTCCTCTAGTGAATATACATTAAATAAATCCTAACAATCTTCGGTTTAAAACATCAAATATATTAACCTTTTACAGGATAACTTTACCCATCGTTGCACATCAGTTCGTGCGAACGAGCGCTACCACACCGTACAAATGTACAGTAGCTTAAACAGCTCTAACAGTAATGACCTGCTCGTTTCGGAGGTTAAAAGTTCGTATACGAGTACCATAGTTCTTATACATTATGGCCTTGCATGACGCCAACGCAAATACACCGGGTCGTTGGAAGAAATATGATGCACGCAGTTAATCAGAGAATAACCAATAGTATAAGGCCAAGATGCAATTATATTATCGTTCATATGAAGCCCCTCAAAAAAGCATTATAAATTCATAAATGCAACAAGATCCTCAATTAGGAATTTTATATTTTCGTTATCTTTACTTAAGTGTTCTTTTATGCATCTACCTGAAATGTGTTTTGAGCATGTTATTTGTGTTTCATCATATGTCTACGTTAATATAGTGGCCTTGGTTTTGAATTTTAATACAATTCTTCATCGATATATTTTACATTAAAATTTAGTCTCGATGCAAAAGCAATTACTAAGATCATACAATGATTAGGGCCTACTTCATTAGATCATTTTTAAAAGTTCCAATTTATATAATAATGGATGGATCTGACAAGAGATATTTGTTAAAAGTTAATTTAAGGTCAAGCTACCAGATTTAGTCCTTTATAATTTTGATCACTTAATTCTTTTTTTTTATCTGTTTTGTATTAAGAATCATAAAAAATAATTGTTTTTTTTATTCATTGCTTATTATGGCCAAAGAGTGTCATCTGTGTAGTAATTTTAGATATTTAGGTGACATGAACGTCCCAGAAAATTTTCCAGGGGGGAAGCTTGGAGATGAATAATTACATCAATAAATTTTTGTTTAATTATTTAATTCTTTTGGATACAATATTGCATCAAAATGTCACATGGTCATGGGTATAAGGTTACATATCTCAATCACTTTTACGATTATAATTTGTAGAATATTTTACACGATCCCAGGGGAGGGTAAGTGACTCGTTTGCCCCCTCTGAGTACGCCCACGTTAGATGATGATAAATACTCAAAATAGGCATTTGTGAACTGTTTTTCTTTAAAATATTTATTCAAAATGACCGTTATGTCGTTTAAGACTGTCTCGTACTATACAATATAAACTGATTGAAAAAAAAATTAATCTAAAGTAATTTGTAAACGTCTTATTTATTTTCTTATTATGAAAATAAACTGTACACAAATATTTTAATACTGGAAGCTTTTAATTTAATTAAAATATTATCATCACTATCTCTGTATAAAAAAGACCAAAAATATTGAATTACCCATCTTTAAAGACTTGCGGTTCTTCAGCTTGAAGCAGAATTAAACTTTAAGAAATTCAGAAAGATTTTTATCGGCCATTATCTTAATGAAAATAGCTCATAAAAGTCCTTCTTACTGTATTGTTAATTACTGATTATTTATTCTCTTTCATATCTTCTTTATGAGTAATTTTAATTGTGTTAATTATTATTTAAGGCAAAATGTTTTCCAAAATTCTTGCCGGTTTATCGGACACCTTCACAAACCGTTACTATGTATAGACTACAAAAGCGTAGAGACATGACGTGGAATCGGACTGGTCGCAAATGTTCCATCTTTCTCCGAAAGCTCTAAAACTATACGAAAAATAAATAAATAAAACAAGGTTTTTTTTTATTTCTTATCCAAAAAATTTAATTTATATCACTTTTTATTATACTCTTCTATATAGAAGACTTATTTGCGAGCAATTCACTAGTGGTCTAATATATAAAACCACTCAACACTGGTAGTTAGGTCGCGGGTTCGCGCCTCATCAATGGACTGGCTACGTGGAGTTTCCCGGGTTTTCTTCACGTATAACATCTAAATAGGGACCAGTTTCCCATAAAAAGTCCTTCCGACAGGCCTCCTTGGCAGATTGTTCTTGCATTATGTTGCCTTATTCCATCGATCCAAGGCAATCCTTATTTGTGGGTCCTCTTCAGGGACAGATTTATAATCACTTTTAAAGTTTATAGCTTAGAACCACAACAAAGTCTTATTCCCGCTTATTAAAGTCTGGATCAAATGCTTCTGCTGGTCTCACACTATTTTGACCCGGATTATACTGCTTATCTATAGTAGTTTAAGTGATAAATATAATTAAATTTTAAAAAATTGACTGGATTTCTTACAAAGAGCCGGTAGCGTAACTAGGGATAGGGATAGGGGCTAGACCCTTAACTCGTTTTGGTTTCATGCTGTAACACATAAAAGGCCATTTTCCTTCACTAAACGATAATAAATTTAGTGTCAAAATTAAATACGAAGTGACCAAAATCGCGGATCAAATATTTAATTTAAGTAATTAAAAAAAAATAAATAACAAAAAATATCTCTTTTACGGGAAGCTGTTGTTTATTTGATGATAAATTTTCTATTTGAGGCTTATAATTAGAGGCCTTTATGACTTTTCACGTGGCTTAATTTTAATTTGCAGCCGGTCGCGCCATCTAGGAACAGTTAAAAACACTAATGTCGAAATAAAGAATACATGCTGTCACGAATTCTTTAATTTTGACATCTTAATTATGTACTTTAAAAATATAACATAAAACTGTAAAAATAATAATTTTTTGTTGCGTTGTAAAGACATCTCTCTGACATTTCACTTTTTTTTTGTTTTTTTTAAACTCTTTCTGCCCCGTGGGCATTAAGATGGCCTTTTTAGCAAGCCCATATGGGTTCAGCCAGGTCGGATGGTCAGGGACGGAGCCCGACATATCCGGACGCACCACCTCCCAAAAAATTCCTGGGGTTTTTCGATTCCGGATCCTTCAGATCGGTAGGCTGCCCACCCTAAGTGCTCGTTTATGGATGGCTGAGCGGTCAAGATGTCAAACTACCGCTCTGTGGGACCCAGGTTCGATCCGGACGGGTCGAAATATCCCCAGAAATTTTTCGGGAGTGGTCTGTCCTGATATGTAGGGCTCCTCACCACTCGGTCATCCCATTGTGGGCCTGGCCGAACCCATAATGGGCTTGCTAAAAAGAGACCCTTTTAGTGTGGAAAGTGATTAAAAAAATACAAAAAACCCTAAGCGCTCGGCCATTCTTCCATTTTAACTCTAGGAATACAAAACTATAGTTGACTAGCCAGTATACACTAAATTTAAACTGTTAGTTACATTTTATATATTGTTTTTTACATTTTACCTTAATTTTTAAACAATAACAATACACGCATTTTTATATAATAAATATATTCTTGGTGAACATTGCATACGTTTATTTTTATAGGTACAGTGGTGCCTCGTATAACGTACGCCTCGAATAACGGACTTTCTGTTTGACCGTTACGTGACTCGAGCAACGGACTTGCTGCGAACAACGGANTTACTCCGAGCTGCAATACAGCCAGTGTGAACCTTTTCGGGATGTTTCTTTTCAATAAAATCAGTCACTTTCTGATAATACCTCAAGATTTCCTTTATCGAGCGAGATCCTTCCACGACGAAGCAAACACGCGGACTGAGACCAATGAACAGAAGTGAATAAAAAATGGCGCTGCAAACTAACATAACGTCATATGGTGAGTTTTTGTTCGTGTCGTGGAGCAAAAATATGTTCGAATTTCATGTCATATCCTGAAAATTTCGTATGCTGGGGCGTTCGTATCCTGAGGTACCACTGTACTGTATTGTCTAATAAAGAATGTAAAAAAAACTTAATTTGCAATTTATATTTGTTGTTTTTGATTATTTTATTATTAAAGTAAATATACAAAAAAGCTTAAAAAATGCAAAACAGATAAAAGTTACTTCTTGATGTTTAAAAATGTCTCAGCATTAAAACCTTTGATATCACGTAACTTAGTTTAATGTTAAAATGATTGCAAAATTTTCAGTTAATGTCAATACACACAAGAGCTAGTGAAATTATAAATAAGTGCCTTTTATCAAGTTTTAGATGAAATGTCTATAACTGTTATGTAATGACTGCCCGCTCTCACAACAACAACACAAAGTTTAGGCTGATCGATCAACATTTCCGATTTTAGTAGGTTGATCAATCAGCGTCATTCAGCTGACCAATCAGCGCATTGTGCCATCTGGATATTTAGTCGCACGTCTGTCCTCCCTTTCATGGTCGAGCCAATTTTGCCAGCTAAAACACGCAAAAATTTAACAAAAATAATATTAAAGTAGCCAAGACATAGCCAAATATTGTAGCGCTACATCACTAGCGGACATTTGAAATTTGCGGACTAGAACGGTCGGTTAACGGAGGTGACGGTTAATCGGGGGTCGGATAATCGATGCTCTACTGTATGTGTATATTAGTGATGTAACGAATATTCGGTTACTATTCGGTATTCGGCCTATTTTTCACTATTCGGCCGAATACCGAATATTTAATCACTATTCGGCCGAATACCGAATACCTAAAAACAGGGGTAATAAATAACAAAAACACAGTTGTGGCCGCCAGCGCCAGAGATCCTGAACACTGTCTGGCAACACTTGCCAAGATCACGAACTCTGGCTGGCAACACTTGCCAACAAGAGTGGCTGGCAACGTCAAAAAAGAAAAGGCGCGAAAGTTCGTTGGATTTTGTCCGGGTGTTGCCCGAGGATGTCTGTGACAGTTCTAACCTTTTCTAATAAAGTTCTTTTTTGTTACTGTTCGTGTTTGCCTGCTTAATGTTAGATCTAAACATCAGTAGGATTGAATGACAAAG
>NW_019385156.1:217283-225735 GCF_000671375.1 Centruroides sculpturatus | reverse complement strand
ATATACAGTTGTCCCTTGATAATCCGACAGGTATGGGACCAAAGGTGTGTCAGATTACCAAAAGTGTCCGGATTACCGAAAATAATTACATATTTCGCATTGTTTTGCTAGCAGTAGCCTACAATATTCTCTACTCCAACTGTTCGAACAGAACTGCTCACATAAAACACACGAAATGTGTGTCATCGAGTAAGAATTGGATGGGGAGATTCACATCACAACATGCTTCTGTGCAAGCAGACAAGTAACAGGGACGGGTACCTTGACGGGAAGTGCGTCGGACTACTGAGCATGTCGGATTAAAAAACGTCAGACTATAGAGGGACAATTGTACTTATATTTTAAATTTTGGGCAGTATTGACAATATTCAACTCTACAGGGGGAAACACTTGGAGAAAGGATGGCAAAAGTGTTTAAAATTTTTCTTTTTCTTCCTTGTAAAAAAGTTGTGATGCTTTTGGAATTTGAAGTACAGTTTTTATTTCTAATTTGCAAACTTTATTATTAAGTGGAATGAATGTGCAATTGTAAAAATGATCTTAGAGATAGTAGAAAATTATATTTTAAAATATTTATTTGCAAATAAAATTTTTAAAATGAATAGAATAGAATAATAATATTGTTGTTATAAACAATATTATTAAGTTATAAACAAAGTTTTAAGCAAGTTAGCAAATTTATATTTTCAGGTGTAGAACCATGGACATATTATTTCTTCAATGGTTTCTTGAATTTTAACATTGTTTTCATTATGGCATTTACTTCTTCATTAACCTTGGTAAGTGTAAATGATTATGTTCTTGATTTACATCATTAAAAAGTAATGAAATATAGTTATATTCACAAAAACAACATGTATTTAATTTGTGAGGAGTAGACTTTAGTGGTGCTTGACCAACTTGTTTCAAATATTATTCCTAGAGACATCTACCATAAATAATTGGGTCACAAAATATATAAAAAAATGCATTTAATTTATTACTTCAAGTTCATATCATACAGAGGGCGCGAGTTGTGAAAAACGTGTGTTTACTTCGAGGTGTGTACCGTGTGTTGCAGAAGGTATATTATTGCTATTTTTTCGTGTATTTTCTCCAATTATTATTTTCGTTTACTTCATCCGGATCACTTTTAATTATCATAATAATATTTTAGTTGCTCTAAAACAGTACTGAAAATACGTTCGTGTAATACTTACTTAGAATAATCTATCGATTATCTTCTTATATAAGAAACCTAAATGTAATTTGCTTACGACTGCAAATTTACGTTTAATTTAAAAATATATTTCTCTTTTATTACGGCAGATGGCATAACCAGTTTACTCAAGTGTTATCGTGAAACAAGCGAATGAACACGCGTGGCGAAATTGACACATTTCAAATTTAAAATTGTAATGCTTAAAATAAGTTTTCGTAAAAAATGTAACGTATTTTGTTTAAAATGCGACTTTATTCCCGTTTTATATTATTCTATAATTGGATAACACTAATGTTTACAATGTTTTTTTAATAAAGTGTAAAAGGTATTAATTAAATATGGCTCAATTCAAACTTTGAATGATATGTTTGGGACCTTAACAGGAGCTGTAGAGCATACCCATAGCAACAAAAAAGGAAACATGCCTGTAGGTGTAAAAAAAGTCAAAGGAACTGATGGTCTACATGTGATCGTTTACTAGATATTAGCCCTTTGAAATCAGCCTATCTGGAATTTTGAAGATCCTCAAAAATGGGTAAAAATCTAAAAGTGAAAAAAATATGGAACTATTTCTCAAAGCAATACTAAAAATCAATTGTTTTCCACTTTACTAGAGATGGCTAAAAGCTCATAAAACATGAGAAACACCATTGCACCGACTACTACTGGGATGTGATTGGGGTTGTATTGTGCATTCTGTTAAGTCTATTGTGTGTTTAGCAACTGGATAGGATGATTTTGAGAGATCTTGCAAAGAATCACATCAGTTCCTTTGATATTTTTTACTTCTATGGGCATGGTATACAGCTCTGATAATATCCCAATTGCATCATTCAGAGCTGAATTTGTACCAAATTTGATTGCTTATGGTGGTAGTATGTATAAATCTAAATATGTTAATGATATACACAATCCTTAAAAATTCACTTGAATTCAGATTCTAATAAATTAGGTAAATTCTGTTTTGTTAATTTTTTGGGAACATTTATTATGTTAAGCAAATAAATACTAAGTTTATGCAGGTGAGCAAAAAGAGATCAAAATCTTCAGAACGATTTAAATAAGATTATGTATTCATCCAGGTAACTAGACATAATCATCATGCCATTTATGTAAGCAATGTGAATTACACCATAGGAACATATCTGGAGAATTGTATTTGTAATGTTAGCAACAGGGGTGCCTGTATGTTGAAACACTTGGATTACATGCCCTCCTTTTTTGTCTTGGTTTCCCTTTTTCTAACCCCCAAGGGGTTATTCCATTATCAACAAACAACAGAAAATTTGTGCCTTCTAGTCTGCACAATTTTTTATTTGTATAATATTTTCTTATGCAATTTTTTTATTTTATTGACCAAAAGCACATTCTTTGTTTTTGAGGCCAAGTTAGCCTGAGTGCAACCAGAGACAGCTTGTGGAAGCACTGATCTGAAATCAAATAGAGTTTGAAGCTTCTTGCATAATGTTCTATACTCTTTTTATATTATAGCTTGTTCCCCCATTTTTATAGTGTGCAGGCACTGCTGGTTAGCAGTAAAAAGTGGACACTCGCTGAACTACTTTTTGTTCCAATGTTTTGAATACAATTTAATTTCAAATCACTGTCAGCATGTAACACTGTCCAACCAAACCAATAGACTTTTCATAGAGGAAAGGGTTATTGGTATTGCTTTCCTCCTTCCTGGGAATTCGTATGTCTCTATCCAAGAAGATTTAGAAATTAGAAATGTTGAAATAACAGGGTATAAAAGAGAAATCTTTATGGAGACTAAAGCTGTAATTATAGCAACTGCTCTGTTTTTGGAGTAGACCACTTCCCCTTTCTATGGCCCTAGTAATGCAAGACATTGTAGGCAATATTGAAACCGTTTTTATGTTACTAAACTCTCTAATTGTGATAATGCATTTGAAAGTTTGAGATTTGTTACTTGAAATCTTTTCAGTATTTAAAATAGTAGTAAATCATAGTTGGAAATTTAATATTAAATTGATACACATTTTTCAAAGGAATAATAATTAAAAAAATTACCCTTATTCATGAAAAACTGAGTTTTAATATAAGTCATGTTATTACTGTTTACATAAATATTTTTTCCAGTTCTTCAGAAAGCAACATTAAAATATACTAAGTAACCATATGTGATGACTGGATGAGTGAGGCAGTTAAGGCATCAGCTTACCACTCTGGAGGACCCAGAATCAAGTTTGGGCAAGAAACACTCCAGAAATTTTTCATGGGTGGTCAGTCTCATGTGTATTGGATCCATTCTCTCACCATTCAGTCATCTCCGTTTTGATCTGATCAAATCCATGATGGATATGGAAAGATCTAATGGACAGAAAGTTTAAAAAAATAAAAGAAAATTATCTATGATTTGAAACTAATCAAGTTCAAAATAAAACTGCTCTTACTATAAGACTTTAATGAATTTTATTAATATTAAATTTTTTCATGATGATTATTAATCAAAATTCTTACCATAAGGAATGTGTTAAATATGAAGACGTCCACAAGAAATAGAAAGTTCAATGCATCAAAAATTCATCAAGAAAGAGTTAATACTATAAGGTAATTCAACAAACAAATGATGCATAATTTTATTAAGTATATCAGAAAGTTTTAAATTCTTAAAACCTTTTTATTTAGATCAGAAAATGAAAGTTCAAAGAAGAAAACACTGTCTTACCATGTTCAAAAAGAGATAGTCGTACTTTTATTTGCAAGGTTGTGCTCTGTACTTTGGAACAATATATCAGACTGTGATGAAACCTTTAATTACTGGGAACCAGTGAGTTATTTTTTTTTTATTAAAGTACAATATTTAAGTCAATCAAAAAGTTTTAAAAATATTAATATAATTCCACATTTTTTAAAGTGTAAATTTAAATAGTAAGCAATTTTATGGTATATTTTCTGTAATATTTTAATAATATATCATCTTAAATATTTAAAAATAATTGTGTTTAAAAAAGAGAATTTTGTGATCATTAAATCTATATGATGCAAAAAACATTGACTAGAAGAATATTTTTATGTTAAAAATTTTAACTTCTTAAACTGCAAAAATCTTACAATTCAGCAGGAACTTTTGAAGATGAACATTTTCAATTGTCTCAAATCATTTATTCTCCAGTAGTTCTTGCTGGATTGAAAGGTTTTTGAGGTGTAAGTTAGATTTAGCCAGTGAAGGAAATTACTAGATTTTAATTACAGGGGTTTCCAAAAAGAATGCTACCATTTTAAATTATTGTGTATATGTAAAGTATTATCTGAGAACATTGTAATGTACATTAATACATTAGAAAATTGTCCAAGTTTCACATTTGCCTATTACAGTTTCTCAATGTGGCACATATCCAACTGATACTCATATTCTTTCTGCACTCACTACAGCATATTCTTTGTCATCCTTCCCTAGCAGCCATAATACAGTTTCTGCAGCTCTTCCAGATTACTCATATTCCACAATGATGAGTGATTCTAACATTCAAACTGCAGAACACAAAATGCCTTCTCTATTGTGGAGTCACCATTTTGGTTTATGGCATATGCTAGAGATAGTAAATATCAAGACATTTGAATACAGATGGGAGATGAAACGTGGATGGTTACTCTATCGATTGATATACATTGTGTACTTCTCAGATAATCACATAATTATAGTATTTAATTTGTTATGAAGGAAGGATCTCAAGAGAAAGAAGAAAAGATATTTTTCTGCAAAAGAGCCCATTGGTTTTCCTAATTACAGTAATTTAAAATGGTAGCATTCTCAACGTAATTAATTACATTCAGAGGATCTGTTATTCTTGCTGCATCTTCTCAGCAGATTGATTTTACTATAATTTATTTTTATTNGTGTATGTTTCTGTGTTTATTATTATTATTATTACTATTGTTATAAATATATATATATAATGTCTATTATAGTCAATCCCACTGCATCATGTCATAAAGCATGATCCATAACCAGCATTTTTTAAAATTTAAATTCTGCTGAATTGAATATGTAAAATTCAACGACTTTTTTTAAAAAACCAAAACGTTAATATTCTTCGATTCTGAATCGTTATCAGAAGCCGCGATGAAAACTTAATTAACTATAAAATTAAAGTATTAACTAAATAATAGTAATTTTGTTTACTCAAAAGGTAAGCGTAATTATGTAATAAATTAGATTAGCAACCTTCTTAAAAACTTGAAATTGAATTAGTGGGCCTATAAAGTATTAAATATCGATTAGTTATAAAGTACAAAATGCTAATTTTGTTTATTAAGAGAGGCTTTAACTTTAATGGAATCGATTAACACAGAGAAAACAAAAAGTCCTTTTCTCTATGTTAATCGATTCCATTAAACATGGTTTCACGAATTTTAAGTCCTTTTATGACTCCCTCCTTGTCATATTTTTGTCACCAATTTGTGACGCTCCCAAACTGATGTCGCGCTTAATCTGACAACTCTAATATGAAAATCAAACATTTCTGTAAAACAGATCTGCAAGTACAGGTACATTAATTTATCCATATATCCTGCCAAGGCAAAACTAAATATTAGTCTGGCCTTGACATATTTAGCAATGCTAAAAACTGGCCAATAAAAAAAAGAAAGAAAGAAATTAACTGATTTATTGTAGAAGTGTTTTATGACACTGTACTAATGCCTAGACTAAAGTTAATATGTTATTTATTAGTATCTCTCTTATCTCTAAGATGAAGAAAGAGATGAAAGACCTTTTATCTGTAATCTGTATCGGTAAAGGTTAAATTGTTGCCATTATCCTTTCATTTTATTAACTTTTCTGCAAATTCGGCCCGGCATCTTGCTATTTTATATCTGTTTATTGTATAAATTGTATAAACACAGAATAATTTATTTAATTTTTGTAAAAGTATATTCGAAATATAAATATTTCTCAATTACTATCTTCTACAGTTATAATAATAAAGTACAGTAGAGCATCGATTATCCGACTCAATTGGGGACTCAGGTTGGTCGGATAACTGAAAAAATCGGATAATCGAAAAGAATGAAAAAAAATACATTATTAGTATTGTATATTAGTATATCCCATGTAATTAGTATATAAATATATCGCTATTAACCAACTTTGCGTTGAATTTTCATCGATGTTAAGCATAACAAATTTTTTTAAAAATAATAACCGTCGCTATTGTATCGTTAAAAATTATTTTTAAATTATTTTATCGCTCACAAAACAAACAACCACTCATAATTAGAAAATTAAGTCTCGTTTAAATACAGTACTGTCCTCACGTACGACTAAATATCCAGATGGTACAGAGCGCTGATTGGTCAGCTGAATAACGTCAAACCACCATTCTGACGACCATTTTGTGGTCGTCAGAACGAATCGTGACGAAATAGATTATTTTTTTTTTTTTAGTTGTCGTAATATGGATTGAGTATAAAGTGAAAATACAGTTGATTAATTTTTTTTTTTTGAACATTTAACTTATACTTGATTTTTATGCACCTCTTAACCAAATCGTACACAATAGATCATTTTAATAGTGCGATTAGTGTTTTAAATTTACATGCATAGATGATAAATAACAGAAAATTTATACTTTGTTACAGATATTATTCATAAAAAGTTCGAGAAAGGATAAAATTTATAATTAAGATAAGTCAGAATATTCTTTGAATTTGTCATATGCATTTAATATACAGTGGTACCTCGGTATACGTCTACTTTAGAATACGTCCAATTCGAAATACATTCTGTTTGGACGAAACAAATTTTGCTCGGTATACGACTTTTATTCGGTATAAGACTTAATTCAATTATACGCGCCATCTATGAACAAGTAGCACTATAGGTGTATTAGACCAGACCAGACTAGACGTTCGCGATGCCACGGTTTATAACTTTGTTAAATTTCTTTTTATTTTAATTTGTAAGTAAAATGTTATTACTTTTATTAATCATGAATTGCAAAAAGGCAACAGAAAAATAAAAAAATGACTAGAATCACAATGGAACTGAAAAAAGAGACTGTTGAGAAATATGAAGGTGGCACGCGTGTTCGAGATTTAACTATTTCATACCGTATTCCGAGAACGACGATTTCGACAATCGTGAAAAATAAAGACATTATTAAATCTGCTAACGTTGCGAAAGGAGTTAAATCAATTTCTAAACAATGATCAAAGACATTAGATCATGTGAGAAATTGTTTTTGCTTTGAATAACTGAAAAACAGTGTGCTGGCGACAGCGTATCGGAAGCAATTATTTTCAAGAAAGCTAAAAAGATACTTGCTGACCTCATGAAAAACGAAGCAGGAACTAGCCAGGAAAGCGAGGTGTTTCAAGCCATTCATTTTTTTTTTACATGAGAACGAATTAATCATTTTTACATTACTTCTTATGGGAAAGGTTGGTTTGGTATACGTCCTATTCGGTACAATTCCAAACATCAGGAACGGATTAAGGTCGTATACCGAGGTTCCAATGTACTTAGATGAAACAATAAAATTAACTAAGTTTTGTATACCTTTTGAAAGAGAAATTTTCACAAACCTTGCTTAACAAATTATAAAGTTTAAATGTAAAAGTTGTTGAACAATTTTGAATAAAGAATATTCTCCATAGATTATTCTTATCAGAATTTTTTTTAAATGTTTTAGTTAGAATTGACAGTTCTTTCTGTCAATAGACATTTTGTGCTTTTGAATGTCAGTTCAAAATCTGTGTGTTAAGAAACAATACTTTTCGAATTTACAGAAATTTCATATATCCAGTTCCATCATGGATATATCTGTGAATATGTTTAATCAAATTTGTATGACCATTTTTCAAATTAAAAGTACAGTGGTACCTCAGGATATCGAAATTAATCCGTTCCGATACTGAGATCGTATCATGAAAATGTCGTAAGGTGAATCATTTTCCCCTTACGATTACATGTAAAACCAAATAATTCGTTCCAACAAGAAAAACATACTCAAATTAAAGCTAAGTAATACATTTAAAAAAATAACAACAATAACTATAGTAAGGAAAACACTGAAAATGCGTTTTGAAGTTGTAAATGTATAAATAATCGTAATAGAATAATAATTGATTTAAAAAAAAATGTAGTTTTATTTGCACTTTACCTTTGAGGATAGACGACGGTGGAGGTGTAAATTGGTGGCGGAAGAGAAGGAGAAGGGAAATGATACTAAAACTTAACTTACATAACATAATGTAACAATAACTTAAAAATAACTTAGAAAAGAT
>NW_019385156.1:74701-213849 GCF_000671375.1 Centruroides sculpturatus | reverse complement strand
CGAACGGCCCCAGGCTTTCGCCCGTGCACGCTAAGTGACTTTCATTACAAGCATTTAGCTTTCCGAAGTCTATGACAACAATTGTTTGGCATTAACGGCCGCGAATTTCGCGCCAATAAGCTGCCTCGACTTGTTCGATTATGTTAACTCAATTTCATATTTATTTTCACATTTTCACTTCGCGGTCCTTCTGTGTTCTTTTTCCGTTATTTACACGTGTAGATCATTTCGTTGTTATCCACATTTGATATCATCATTTATCACATACTGCCGTGATGCTCTTGTCTGTCCGCTACAACTGCCAAGAATTAACGCGATTGGCGAAGCTAGTGACAGCGGGCCAATAGAGAGCAGGATCCTTGCTATAATGCAGTTTGCACGCTAATTTTCGTACGTGCGTTAATCAAGCCGAATAGTTTGGCCGAATATTCGGCTATTCGGCCACGCTCTTGGCCGAATATACTATTCGTTACAACACTAGTGTATATCTAAAATTCGTCTAAAATTCATATTCAAATTTGTCTGAAAATATCAACTTAATGTTGCCAGATATTTTATACGATTATTTTATTTAAAAATATGATGTAAAATTATAAATTTATATATATATAAAACAAATTTAAATGTATCAATATTATTCAAAAAATTTCACAAAATATATAAAAAAATGCATTTAATTTATTACTTCAAGTTCATATCATACAGAGGGCGCGAGTTGTGAAAAACGTGTGTTTACTTCGAGGTGTGTACCGTGTGTTGCAGAAGGTATATTATTGCTATTTTTTCGTGTATTTTCTCCAATTATTATTTTCGTTTACTTCATCCGGATCACTTTTAATTATCATAATAATATTTTAGTTGCTCTAAAACAGTACTGAAAATACGTTCGTGTAATACTTACTTAGAATAATCTATCGATTATCTTCTTATATAAGAAACCTAAATGTAATTTGCTTACGACTGCAAATTTACGTTTAATTTAAAAATATATTTCTCTTTTATTACGGCAGATGGCATAACCAGTTTACTCAAGTGTTATCGTGAAACAAGCGAATGAACACGCGTGGCGAAATTGACACATTTCAAATTTAAAATTGTAATGCTTAAAATAAGTTTTCGTAAAAAATGTAACGTATTTTGTTTAAAATGCGACTTTATTCCCGTTTTATATTATTCTATAATTATTCACTAATGTTTACAATGTTTTTTTAATAAAGTGTAAAAGGTATTAATTAAATATGGCTCAATTCAAACTTTGAATGATATGTTTGGGACCTTAACAGGAGCTGTAGAGCATACCCATAGCAAAAAAAAAAGGAAACATGCCTGTAGGTGTAAAAAAAGTCAAAGGAACTGATGGTCTACATGTGATCGTTTACTAGATATTAGCCCTTTGAAATCAGCCTATCTGGAATTTTGAAGATCCTCAAAAATGGGTAAAAATCTAAAAGTGAAAAAAATATGGAACTATTTCTCAAAGCAATACTAAAAATCAATTGTTTTCCACTTTACTAGAGATGGCTAAAAGCTCATAAAACATGAGAAACACCATTGCACCGACTACTACTGGGATGTGATTGGGGTTGTATTGTGCATTCTGTTAAGTCTATTGTGTGTTTAGCAACTGGATAGGATGATTTTGAGAGATCTTGCAAAGAATCACATCAGTTCCTTTGATATTTTTTACTTCTATGGGCATGGTATACAGCTCTGATAATATCCCAATTGCATCATTCAGAGCTGAATTTGTACCAAATTTGATTGCTTATGGTGGTAGTATGTATAAATCTAAATATGTTAATGATATACACAATCCTTAAAAATTCACTTGAATTCAGATTCTAATAAATTAGGTAAATTCTGTTTTGTTAATTTTTTGGGAACATTTATTATGTTAAGCAAATAAATACTAAGTTTATGCAGGTGAGCAAAAAGAGATCAAAATCTTCAGAACGATTTAAATAAGATTATGTATTCATCCAGGTAACTAGACATAATCATCATGCCATTTATGTAAGCAATGTGAATTACACCATAGGAACATATCTGGAGAATTGTATTTGTAATGTTAGCAACAGGGGTGCCTGTATGTTGAAACACTTGGATTACATGCCCTCCTTTTTTGTCTTGGTTTCCCTTTTTCTAACCCCCAAGGGGTTATTCCATTATCAACAAACAACAGAAAATTTGTGCCTTCTAGTCTGCACAATTTTTTATTTGTATAATATTTTCTTATGCAATTTTTTTATTTTATTGACCAAAAGCACATTCTTTGTTTTTGAGGCCAAGTTAGCCTGAGTGCAACCAGAGACAGCTTGTGGAAGCACTGATCTGAAATCAAATAGAGTTTGAAGCTTCTTGCATAATGTTCTATACTCTTTTTATATTATAGCTTGTTCCCCCATTTTTATAGTGTGCAGGCACTGCTGGTTAGCAGTAAAAAGTGGACACTCGCTGAACTACTTTTTGTTCCAATGTTTTGAATACAATTTAATTTCAAATCACTGTCAGCATGTAACACTGTCCAACCAAACCAATAGACTTTTCATAGAGGAAAGGGTTATTGGTATTGCTTTCCTCCTTCCTGGGAATTCGTATGTCTCTATCCAAGAAGATTTAGAAATTAGAAATGTTGAAATAACAGGGTATAAAAGAGAAATCTTTATGGAGACTAAAGCTGTAATTATAGCAACTGCTCTGTTTTTGGAGTAGACCACTTCCCCTTTCTATGGCCCTAGTAATGCAAGACATTGTAGGCAATATTGAAACCGTTTTTATGTTACTAAACTCTCTAATTGTGATAATGCATTTGAAAGTTTGAGATTTGTTACTTGAAATCTTTTCAGTATTTAAAATAGTAGTAAATCATAGTTGGAAATTTAATATTAAATTGATACACATTTTTCAAAGGAATAATAATTAAAAAAATTACCCTTATTCATGAAAAACTGAGTTTTAATATAAGTCATGTTATTACTGTTTACATAAATATTTTTTCCAGTTCTTCAGAAAGCAACATTAAAATATACTAAGTAACCATATGTGATGACTGGATGAGTGAGGCAGTTAAGGCATCAGCTTACCACTCTGGAGGACCCAGAATCAAGTTTGGGCAAGAAACACTCCAGAAATTTTTCATGGGTGGTCAGTCTCATGTGTATTGGATCCATTCTCTCACCATTCAGTCATCTCCGTTTTGATCTGATCAAATCCATGATGGATATGGAAAGATCTAATGGACAGAAAGTTTAAAAAAATAAAAGAAAATTATCTATGATTTGAAACTAATCAAGTTCAAAATAAAACTGCTCTTACTATAAGACTTTAATGAATTTTATTAATATTAAATTTTTTCATGATGATTATTAATCAAAATTCTTACCATAAGGAATGTGTTAAATATGAAGACGTCCACAAGAAATAGAAAGTTCAATGCATCAAAAATTCATCAAGAAAGAGTTAATACTATAAGGTAATTCAACAAACAAATGATGCATAATTTTATTAAGTATATCAGAAAGTTTTAAATTCTTAAAACCTTTTTATTTAGATCAGAAAATGAAAGTTCAAAGAAGAAAACACTGTCTTACCATGTTCAAAAAGAGATAGTCGTACTTTTATTTGCAAGGTTGTGCTCTGTACTTTGGAACAATATATCAGACTGTGATGAAACCTTTAATTACTGGGAACCAGTGAGTTATTTTTTTTTTATTAAAGTACAATATTTAAGTCAATCAAAAAGTTTTAAAAATATTAATATAATTCCACATTTTTTAAAGTGTAAATTTAAATAGTAAGCAATTTTATGGTATATTTTCTGTAATATTTTAATAATATATCATCTTAAATATTTAAAAATAATTGTGTTTAAAAAAGAGAATTTTGTGATCATTAAATCTATATGATGCAAAAAACATTGACTAGAAGAATATTTTTATGTTAAAAATTTTAACTTCTTAAACTGCAAAAATCTTACAATTCAGCAGGAACTTTTGAAGATGAACATTTTCAATTGTCTCAAATCATTTATTCTCCAGTAGTTCTTGCTGGATTGAAAGGTTTTTGAGGTGTAAGTTAGATTTAGCCAGTGAAGGAAATTACTAGATTTTAATTACAGGGGTTTCCAAAAAGAATGCTACCATTTTAAATTATTGTGTATATGTAAAGTATTATCTGAGAACATTGTAATGTACATTAATACATTAGAAAATTGTCCAAGTTTCACATTTGCCTATTACAGTTTCTCAATGTGGCACATATCCAACTGATACTCATATTCTTTCTGCACTCACTACAGCATATTCTTTGTCATCCTTCCCTAGCAGCCATAATACAGTTTCTGCAGCTCTTCCAGATTACTCATATTCCACAATGATGAGTGATTCTAACATTCAAACTGCAGAACACAAAATGCCTTCTCTATTGTGGAGTCACCATTTTGGTTTATGGCATATGCTAGAGATAGTAAATATCAAGACATTTGAATACAGATGGGAGATGAAACGTGGATGGTTACTCTATCGATTGATATACATTGTGTACTTCTCAGATAATCACATAATTATAGTATTTAATTTGTTATGAAGGAAGGATCTCAAGAGAAAGAAGAAAAGATATTTTTCTGCAAAAGAGCCCATTGGTTTTCCTAATTACAGTAATTTAAAATGGTAGCATTCTCAACGTAATTAATTACATTCAGAGGATCTGTTATTCTTGCTGCATCTTCTCAGCAGATTGATTTTACTATAATTTATTTTTATTTATTATAACTATAATTGAATACTGTTAATACTCCAAATCAGTTTAATAAATATGCAAATGTGTTCTTTACAAAACTTTTGATTATTGTATGCTTAATGGAATTAGTAAGTAATATACAATGTGCTGTGGTGAGATTTGATCAGTTTGTATACAGCAGACTTCATCAATTGTATTGCACTGGTACATTCTGTGCATAGAAATTTCAAACAAAAAGGATATTGTTCAGCAAAAGAAAAGGTGATAAATATTCAGTGTAATTTGTCTTTAGTCACAAGACTAATGCCTAAAGGAATAGCTGTGTTACCATCTAAAGTAAAGCTAATTTGTTTGTGGAATTAATAAAAGAAATGTTAAAAAACAAAAAGCCTTTAAAAAATATTTTATTAATGCTTTTGATACAAAAAAAAAAGAGATACAAGATACTATAAGACTATTGTATATTTTTTTGTTTATTTAAAACTGTAAAAAAAAAAAAAAAAAAAAGAAGTGTGAGGAAGAGCCCAAAAGGGGCTTCGAAAACATTCGCAAATATCGATCTTTCGCAGTCTGGTTAATTAGTTATTGTGAGTCGTTTCCTTTTATATATTCATCTCGGTGTGGTACAGTTATGCATTTATTTCATTTTGGGTATATCCAATTAATCCTCTTATAAAACATCTTTAGTAGTATAAATACAGAATAATAATATTTTTACCTGTTCTAGACTCACTACATGCTGTATGGACATGGTTTTCAAACTTGGGAATACTCACCAGCCTATGCTATCAGATCTTATGCTTATATTTGGATACATGCACTCCCTGGATATATATTAAGTCAATTTTTGCATCAGAAGGTAATATGTTTTGATCTCTTTTCTATTCTTGTGTTTAGAATAGTTGTATTTTGTAAAAGTAGTTGTATTTTTTTTCCAGATTTTGGTCTTCTATCTGATTCGATCTGTTCTAGGCACAATATGTGTTTTTTCCGAAGTATATTTTTACAAGTATGTTTAATTTTTATTTTTATTACTCTTATTAGTATAAAAATTATTGAGTATTAATCATCTTTCAGAGGTATCTGTTATCAGTTTGGATACAAGGTTGGCACCTTGACATTAATTTTTCTAACATTTGCAACGGGGACATTTATATCCAGCACAGCCTATTTACCCAGCAGTTTCTCCATGTACATGATAATGATATCTTTTGCAGGATTATTTTTACATCACTATAAAGTAATAAAATGATTGTCAATAAAGTATTAACATGAATGTGCAGAATGCTAGTATTTTTCATCTATTGCATTTTTCTAGGTAGCAATCATTTCGACGGCCCTCAGCACTCTTGTTGGTTGGCCTTTTGCTGCAGTGTTAGGGTGAGCATACGAATTCATGTAAAATTTATTGATGTGCATTTATGTTTTAAATAAATAAACTTAACTATTTTCAGTTTACCCATTGCTTATGACATTGTAATATTGAAAAGAAAATGGTATTTTTTTATAAAGTGGTGTGTAATATCTTTGGTCATTATCTTAGTAAGTTATTTATATTTATAAAATAGAATTTTTTAAATAAGGTTAATTTAATCTATTAAACCTGCATTTAGATTCCTATTGTTTTTATTGATTCATACTATTATGGTCGTCTGGTAATTGCACCACTGAATATCATGCTGTATAATGTATTCAGCAAAAATGGTTCTCAGTTATATGGTAAGTATTTATGTCACTAGTAATTTTTATATCTTTATTTGTAAGTATCTGTAATGGGACTTTTAATTTGATTTTATTAATTTCGAAAGCTAAACAATGCTTAATCTATATATCATAAAATAGTTTTACTACAGTAACTTCATCTTCTTCTTAAAGCTTGAAATAATAATTGCCCTAGAATTGTAGCCAGGTCTACAATTCAAGGATTTATGAAAACTTAAGGAAACAATGTAAAATTAATAAATGCTATAAACTACTATAAGTACCATATTTGTTTGTACTTGAATTTCCTGTTCCAGTTTCATATATATAATCAGCTGTTTTTAGTTTTGTCAGTAAAAATATCATACATTACAAACATTTTTGCCTGTTATACGTTTGATCTTCTCAGGCATCAGCAGAAAAAGAACAAAAAACTTTTAGAAAGCAAGCTTCAGAAAAATACAAAATTCAAGCATTCAAAATATGTTCTAGAACTATGCAATTCAAACAGAATACAATTTAAATCTAGTAAATATTAAAAATGAAAATTATACACAAAGGGATAGGTGACTACCACAAATCAGAGAATGTTTCCCCATGTGTAAGATATTGATTCTGCCTCCTGTGCATTGATACATCCTCTGGACAATTTATATATTTCTAGTCTAACCTAACCTAACTTGTCAGGATGACACCATTGTGTCCCTTTGACACAAAAACTGTAACAGCAAGGCCATGTGTGTGCAAGTGGTCAGATTTGGGATAGAGGAGTGTGTGAGAGCGTTTGAAGCAAGACACACAATTATTAGGTTAATAAAACAAACACACAATTATTTTTCGATATTTGACTCTCTCATGCGAACACTTCAATGTCATTCTAGAGAGTTTATATGAAATTGTATGTTATAAATATCTGACAAAGTTCTTTTTATTGATATTTCCAATGGGGCAATTGATCCATTGACAGTCCGGTACTATGGGGACATTATGAAGAAGGAAGGCATTGAGATCTTTAGTTATGGAGGATATTCCTCTATTGGAGGAGGTGATGATCAGACTATATCAGGTGGCAACTTTAACTATTGACGGACTGGCAATGACTTCTTGTGTTGTGAAAAAATTGGTGACGACTTTTACTCTTGGAGGAACTGGCAATGACTGACTGAATTGGCGCTATTTGTCATATTAAACTTTGAAATCGGGACAGCAGGTCAGAAGGTCACAGAAAAGCGTCTTTTTCAACACTGAGAACTTAAAGGAAGATATACTCCCAGGTGTGAAAGTTGACAGATATTCAAGATCATCACTTCTTAATAATAAGTCCAGTTTATCACACATCTCTATCCTCAAGATTAAGCTTTTCCCTTTTTATTACAATTAATAGATACAAATTAAGATTTTTTCTTAAATAAACAGCTGGGAAAGTTAGCAATCCAACTTCTCATTGCTGGATTTTATATAAGTAATTAGTTCTTTGAGTGGAAAGAGGTCAAGAGAAGTCTAGATTATCTTGACTATTCCAAATTGTAAGGCTCAAAGTTGTGTGTGGTTTTTTATTGATATTATATAGTGTCCAAGAATCATACCATAATTTCTTGTTATTGTGTGTTTGTTGTAAAAAATAAATTAATTTTCTCCGATTTTTCAGAAGTTATGGAGGAAAGGAAAAGCAGCAGAGTTGAAACCATTAAGTTTAGACAGATCTAGCAATTTAGAATAAATTGTCAGATCCTTTAAATAAATATTATTTATATACAGTTGTCCCTTGATAATCCGACAGGTATGGGACCAAAGGTGTGTCAGATTACCAAAAGTGTCCGGATTACCGAAAATAATTACATATTTCGCATTGTTTTGCTAGCAGTAGCCTACAATATTCTCTACTCCAACTGTTCGAACAGAACTGCTCACATAAAACACACGAAATGTGTGTCATCGAGTAAGAATTGGATGGGGAGATTCACATCACAACATGCTTCTGTGCAAGCAGACAAGTAACAGGGACGGGTACCTTGACGGGAAGTGCGTCGGACTACTGAGCATGTCGGATTAAAAAACGTCAGACTATAGAGGGACAATTGTACTTATATTTTAAATTTTGGGCAGTATTGACAATATTCAACTCTACAGGGGGAAACACTTGGAGAAAGGATGGCAAAAGTGTTTAAAATTTTTCTTTTTCTTCCTTGTAAAAAAGTTGTGATGCTTTTGGAATTTGAAGTACAGTTTTTATTTCTAATTTGCAAACTTTATTATTAAGTGGAATGAATGTGCAATTGTAAAAATGATCTTAGAGATAGTAGAAAATTATATTTTAAAATATTTATTTGCAAATAAAATTTTTAAAATGAATAGAATAGAATAATAATATTGTTGTTATAAACAATATTATTAAGTTATAAACAAAGTTTTAAGCAAGTTAGCAAATTTATATTTTCAGGTGTAGAACCATGGACATATTATTTCTTCAATGGTTTCTTGAATTTTAACATTGTTTTCATTATGGCATTTACTTCTTCATTAACCTTGGTAAGTGTAAATGATTATGTTCTTGATTTACATCATTAAAAAGTAATGAAATATAGTTATATTCACAAAAACAACATGTATTTAATTTGTGAGGAGTAGACTTTAGTGGTGCTTGACCAACTTGTTTCAAATATTATTCCTAGAGACATCTACCATAAATAATTGGGTTATAATTTGGAAAGAATGATTTTGAATTACAAATGAATTTGACACTAGAGAAAAGTGTTAGGTGCCATCTCTTATTAAAATTAATAATTATAATATTTAAATAATTTAGATTAAACAGGAAGAAAAGAATCGGTCCAAAACGGGACTCAAACCTGCAACTTTCACTTACTGTGTGAATGCGTTACCAGTTATGCTACACTTCAAAATCATTCTTTCCAAATTATAGTCTGATTAGTTATGGCAGTTGTGGATGTCTATTTGCTATTCATCGGGTTTCAGTTCGTGTTTATAATTGTTCCTAGAGTTTAACATTTATATACTGTAAAGTATTTCTTGCAATGTACATGTACAGCAGGGCAGTAGCAAACATAGCCACATCTCACAGCATTACCAAGTCTACGCTTCACAGGTATTTTCATTCCATTGCACGATATAATTACAATTATAGCAAGTGGCTTTTAACAGGTTTTCTACCAATTTATGTTTCATCCATCTTGGACCCACAAACCAAACTTTATCAAACTTTTAGAAAGCATGAGTGCTATGTATATTTGGATTATCATCTTTTTCTTACAGCCTCATAAGGTAAAACATTTAACTAATTTACTAGGAATACATGTAATGTAATTACAAAAATTTTTATTATTAATAGGAGGAGAGATTTTTATTTCCAATATATCCCTTTTTTTGTCTATTTGGAGCACTTACTACTGATTTATTTCAGGTAATGTTTTAAAAATTAAGTATATAAATGTATACTTATAATTAATATTGAGACACCTGCATTTTGACAAAGATTTTAGCATGCAATACAGATTGTTTATCTATATGATATTACCAGGTTTTTCCAAAAACTTTTGTAGGTCAAATGATACTAAAACACTCAGATTATCTATAAAGTTCTGGTCTGTCCAGTTTTTCAATGCAAATGTCCATAACTGCATGACTAGTATGACAGAAGAATATACACCTTTCTCAATCAACAGCACAATACACTAAGTATTCATTTGGGCAGGCCTATTGGGCCATACTTTTTGTGGATGACTCTAAAGGATGCAAAGAAAATTTGGTTGAAAATAAATGTTTATTTTGTTTTCATTTCTATGATGATGATAATTTTTTTTAATGTAAAAGTTAAGCAAGATGTTTCAGCATGTAATTCTTATTTTTTACAGAAGACACTCAACATTGCATTCCAAAGGTATCACTTACCATTTGCCAAATTGTTGACTTCTACAATCTGCATGACATTTGTTACAATATCGCTGTTACGTACCGTTGCCATTTACAAAGGTAACATGCTTAATTTGCGGTTTAAAGTAAAATATTTGATGAAATTTTGATGTGGCACATTTTGAAACTTAGGTTATTCAGCTCCGATTCGGATTTATTCTAGCCTGGCAAATACGGCGGAAAATCGTCCAATGCCATTGATGGATGAAATAAACGTCTGCACTGGTAAAGAGTGGCACCGTTTTCCTTCACATTTTTTCCTTCCCTCAAAGTAAGTGTTTCTCCCTTTTTACCAAAGAAATGTTAATTTGTTTAAGTTAATAAACTTATTAAAGCTGGATTTTGTCAAGGACAAAAACAATTGCTAGCATTGACAGCTAGAAAAAAAAATCTTGGTGTTGGGCTGCATCAGTTGCATGTGGACATATTCATACTAACCAAAGATTTACTTTTATTGCTTTGATTCATAGAGTTCCTCTGCCTGCTTCTTGCCTGTGTTTGTGAGCTTTTTGCTGAGGTCTACTTTTGTGTTTCTTGGGCTCTATTGAGTGTTTTTTTTTCCTGATGTTTGTCAATTTAGTTAGTATTTGTGTTACTGCTTAGATTTTGAGTAAGTTTTTCATTCTCAATAGGCTAGATTTTTCATCTGTTAGGCTTAGCTAGCTCAGTTTGTTTTGACGTTCGCAGGCAGAAACAGTTTAAATTTGATTTAATCAAAGAAACTAATTTTACTCCATTTTAACTTCCACTCAATTACCTTCTTGTTTTTTGTTGGTTTATTTTGTAAATTTTCAGTTAGTTAGTCTAAGTTAAATAGTTCTCTTTTTGTAGTTAATTAGGTCTTTGGTGTTTAGTTTCCCCTATAATTTTGGTTTTTCTCAGTCAACTAGTTTTTGAGTTTTACTACATTGCAGTATTTAGTTAGTGTTTTGACTTTTTCCTGGTTTCTGTTTTTTTTTTGTAGTTAGTTTTCCCTTTGTAATTCATTCCCTTATTAGGTGCTTTGTTTCCCGTTAATTTCGTCTTTCTAGGCCACCCCATTTCCGTGTTTTTCAGTTATACTGTTTTGCAGTATTTTGGTTTTCAGTTCTGTTCTTTTCCTTGGTTTAAGTTATTAGTTTTAAGGTAGTTTAAATAATATAAGGTTCTTTCTAGATGGCGTGTCCATCTAGTTCTGGAAACACTGGGGCCAAGAGCCCATACTCGGATGTCTCATCCGTCTGCAAAAAACTTAGGGAACTCCTGGACATTGTTCTAGTTAACTGTCCAGAAGAATGCAGCTCTGCTGTATGCAAAGAACACAGAATCAAAATTTGTGAATCTGCTAACGATCTGTTTAGTTTTAGCAGACTCTTGTCTGCTAAAACAAGACTATCTGTACATTGGCTTACCGTCGCAATAATGATGTTGACATTTTGAACAGTTTAATCAGTGAAATGGTTTCCAAATCTTTAGCAGATAGTGTTAATCACATTCAACAAGAGGTTTCCGGGAAGGTCGGATCATTAATAGATAGTAAAGTAAATAAAATCTTGGACACTGCACAAACACTATTCCTACAAGTTTACCAATCTCCTCTTACACTGGTGGTGTTGCTAGGGCTAACACAACAAACACGAAAATTATACAAAAAACCCGTACAAAAACAATGTATCGTGAGTACCAGCACTGGAATGAAATAACTGGTCTTGCAACACACACCATCTCATTCACACACGTACAATGTTCCATCATCTACTTACATTCATATCCCCCAGGGAGAGTGCTCCCAAAAGCACTCTCCCTGAAACTGCACACATATGGCAAATTAGCATTACCTTGCTTTGTTTCAACTTTGTATTTTAATTCTTATTTTCTGTCTTCTTTTCAGTCTAAATTCAGTTAATTTAAGTTAGTCCTAGTTGTAAGTTAGATTAGGGATGCTTATCTTGATTTCTGGTTAGGTTACTTTAGTAAGTTAATGTTTAAAAAAAATAAATGGATAAATAAGACACATGCAAAAGCCCAATTTTTTTTTATTTGTCTCATCAAGTTTGTTTTTTCATGCTGTCTGTCTAGCTGTTTGAACGTGAGTGCAAATCTTAATTACTACTACAGTAAAGAATCGATTATCCGACTCGACTGGGGTTGGTCGGATAACTGAAAAAACAGATAACCGAAAAGTATGAAAAAATACATTATTAATAGACTATAGTATATTAGTATATCACTATTAACCTACTTCGCGTTGAATTTTCATCAATGTTAAGCCTAACAAAAATTTTTTTTAAATAATAATTGTCACTATTGTATTGTTAAAAATTTTAAAATTATTTTATTGCTCACAAAACAAACAACCACTCGTAATTACAAAATTAAGCCTCGTTTAAATACTGGCCTCCCTTTCATGGTCGAGCCAGTGTTGCCAGCTAAAACACGCAAAAATTTAACAAAAATAATATTAAAGTAGCCAATACATAGCCAAATATTTAGCACCACGTCACTAGCGGACGGTTGATTGGGAGTCGGATAATCAATGCTCTACTGTAGTTTCATTAGCATTAAGTAGTTATAAGTCTTTCTACTAAAAGCCACTTGACACTAACTTCTACACACAGCTATTTGTGGCAGCACTGAATCATTGGTGTTTGCTACACTCAGGTTTTCTTTTACACCCTTCAGGGGACTATGGGCTTACAGCATAAAAACTGCACACTAACATCAAACTTAGAGGGTACTGTAGCCATATGTACACCGTTCAGAGGGATCCTTTCCCTTACCCTCTTTTCTGCCAAGAAAGACTTCTTGTATGTATGTATGTATGCTTTGATTCATAAAATCCTACAAAGTGTGTGTGTTGGATGTTAAATATGGCAAGAACTGTATTACCCGACTTGTACATCAATGAAATGCTGTCTGCCCTTAAGTTTTGGACATGTATAATACTTTTTTGAGAAACCGGTATAAATTTACTGTATCATTATGTTACCATAACAACATTTAAATACTTTATCCAATTTTTTTGTTTGTGCATGTCAATCAATAACATACAATTCTAGTGTATTCATTTTCATTAAATAGATTTTGGTATTTAGCATTGACAAGTTGATAAATCTTTATCATTTTGTCCTTTTGAAGTGAAAAATTAGACAAATTTTATTAAATTTTTCCTATTTAGTTGGAGGTTGCAGTTTCTTCAGTCAGACTTTCGTGGACAATTACCAAAGCTGTATAGTAACGAGACGGCAGCAACACGCATCATTCCAAAAGACATGAATGATGAAAATCGCGAAGAGACTTCCAGATACGTGCGTATCAGGATTTATGTTAATTTGTAAACTAAATATTTGAGTAATCTTATTGTAATTAAAATTCAAATCTAGTTTGACATCAAAAGGTGTCGCTATCTTATCGATGCTGACTTTCCCCGAAGTTCCATCCTCGAACCCAGATACTCGCAAGATGCAGGAAAATGGAAAGTGAAATTTTCTGAATCTTTTTTAGATGCAGAAAGGTAATAATAATAAATTTAAACAAACATTAATGTAATTAATGGTTTGTGTCTAATTTAATACATTAATTTTTTCAGGTCGCCAAAGTTGTCTAGAGCTTTTTATATTCCATTTATTACTGAAGACAATTGTAAATATGTAAATTATAATTTGTTAGAAAAAACTGTGTAGAAAAAATAAAACAATTTATATTTTAAATAAATTTTCTTTTCTCTGAGAAAAAGTCCAAAGCAAAGATTACAAAATAATAATGTTTAATTGCATAGCAATTCTAATTCTAATGCTATAATTGTCATGTTGTTACACTAATCTACTTAAAATTAGAAAAATAAGCTGTTTCACGTATTTTGTTTGTGTATTGACAGTTTTATTATACATTTTGATCACTATCAATTTTAGTATTGATGTCAATAAGAAGAGCTAGATTATTAAGGCATTCCTGCCCCATGGATGCTTGTAAATACAAGACAATTGCTTTTAACTTATAAAAGTGACATTTTTAAATCCTGCTAACAATTTCCACTTTAGTAAGACCACAAATGAAAATAACTCCAAAATGGTTGCTAGAACAGTCAGTTTCTTATGAATAGTTACTGAAATTGCAGATTTACATACATACAGTACATATTTCTTCTTTCAATTTCTGACAAATTTGAAAAGCAGCAGGATGGTGGCTTCAGGAATTGTTGCAGGCCCACAAGGTGCACCATTATATGTGGAGCTACTTTGTTAAAATTAGTCTTCAGTATTATTATGTTTATCCAAATTAATGTTTGACACTATGGGACATCTGCAATGTTGAATTGTGATGTGGTTGTAGAGGACATTGACATAACTCTAATACAGGAGCACTGGGTGTTCAGGGGTCAAGTTAGATAATAAAGTGACACATGTCTGACAAGGATCTGAGAACTTGAATACTATACTTGTATTTTTTTCAGTAAATTTCCCAACCCAGATCTGGGTGCAGATGAATGATGCTAACAAGGGGAACCCAGGAGGTTGTCATCATTGATTTTGACAAAATTTTGTGGAGGTGTAGTATTGATTTGTACTTAAACTATGCCAAAGCCACAGGACTCACTATTTGGGTATTTGCAAGAAAATCACAATTAAAGTTTTTCTAGAATTATTAATACCTATGCAGAAGTGCCATCCATGCATTCATGGCATTTGATATACGGGATTTGAACCCACATATCACTCTTCACACAACACCTTAAAACTAATCACACCATGCCATGAGAACATCCTCACAGGACAGATGATTTCATGGAAATTCCAAGGGAGATCATTACAAAGCATAGTCAATCTAGCAAACAACAGGACAGACACCATGCTCAAGTGCAGCAATGAACTTCTCCAATGTCTGTTAACAGAGGGACATTAGAGTAATATTCTGAATCCAAGGCTTTTAAACCTAAGACTTTTTGCCAGGCTTGGGGTTAAATAATATCACATTAACCAGCAGCCAAACCAAAGAAACATAGCTAAATGCTAGACAGACACAATAAAGTGACAAAGAATAGAAGCCAAAATGTCAACTCCAAAATGCAATGAACCAGAATATCATTGGGTGATCTTAATGGTTCTGTTGTACACCCATGGATGCACAGACAATATTTTTCTGTTTTGGTTTGAGAAACTACCTAGCATACTTCAAAAGGGATCTGCCTTGTATGCAGGCTTGATCATCATCCTGACAAAACTTATTTTTCTCTTTATTCACAGAAGTGCCTTTCTGAGCCCCTTTTCTGTGATTTGACTTGACCAAATGGGGGTACTGTTTGACTCTCATCTTTTATGAATTTGTACCTGAAGATGATGCTAGACAAAGTCAAACATACCAATATATTGCCATAGTAACTTGATCCAGTCCGGCACCAGGTTACTTCTCTGGAAAAACTAGCATTTTCAATCTCCTAAGTACTTTGTCGGATATCATACTGATTCGAAATGGAACAGTCCAAAGAACAAGATGTAATTCAAATTTGAAAGTACCAATCAAGCATCTGCATGCATCTGATTGGTACTTTAAAGGAACTCAAATTTAAAAGTAATTTAAAGTAAATGCTTTTTATGTAAACATAATAGGGACAGCCAAAAAGTCTCTTGATGTCAAGTGAAAATATTCCCTGAAAGATGCAAGTCCTCAGACTAGAAGCCTCAGTATATAAGCTTTGTAAATATTAAATTTGAAAAGGACAAGAAACAAATTTTTATCAAAGTGTTTAATTTGAACATATTAAACTTATCTTCAGTAATATTTAAATGGTTGTAATATTTACAGTGTAAGATAGATAGATAAATCAAATTGCTGGTTTTATTTCAGGAAGCCAACAGATACTATTCTCTATGAAATACTATAGCCAGTATTTTATACACAACTTGAAACAGTCAACTGATATATTTTAGATCAATGAAGAACAGCCTTTTCTGGATGCATGCACAAAGGAATTTCATAGTTTTCTGGTGAACTGCATATTTTTTTTTCTTATGGTGTTGCAGGCTTTAAGCCTGCTAGGTACCAACATACTCCAAACTACCAGCATATTAGTTACTAAAATTATTTTGCATAGCATTAGCATATTTTAATATATAATTTATTTTCATATTTTTACTGGTCAACTTTACTTTGAATGTCAGAAATATTGGCTTAATTAGGGTTGCATATTAGGACTTTGTGGACCATGTGCTGCTAATGACTGGCTCATATTAATTCTAATCTTAACAGAAAGCATATTGAAATCTAGTTTTGTAGTTAATGTGTTCAATACTGTCCTTGATGGATAATCAAACAGCCTGATTATCAAAAAAATCACTGAGAATTTGTATTTTTCATGGAAGTATTACAGATCCAGAAACTTTTTTTTCTATACTCCTATGCCAATTTTCCATTAGTGAGCTCACCCAAGTTAATACATATCTCAATCTGTGCTGCAGCAAACTTAACTGAATTCTCATGTACATTTAATACAAACTGTAGCATTATAGTCATTCAAATTTAATCACTTAGAATAGGTCGTTAGATTTCAAGAAGCTATCAGAATTCCTGTAGAAAAGATCCTGTATTTCTGTAGCAATCCAAATTTTAAAATTAGAGATGCACTAATAATCAAATGATGAGGGCTTCATTATTGGACTAATGTATATGACCTGATAAATGCTTTACCAATTGATTAATAGATAATTTGGACTTGGTTTACTATATGATTAGTAACACACATCATTGAGGTTATAATGTTGAATTTTACATAAAAAAAATCACAAAACCTGATAAATTTGTAAAGACAAACAACTTCTGGATTACATAGGGCTACTTTTCTGCAATTATATTTAATTAATTACTAAATAATTTGTCATTAAAGGGAGGTATTAGGTGCCATCTCTTATTAAATTTAATAAGCCTGATGCAATCCGGTGGTTGGCTTTATGTTGAATTTTGTCTCCATTTTGCAATTATCTGAATTTGAGATCATAAAAAAAATGATAGACAAGCTATATTATGCTAATGATAGACAACATACACAACAACTCAATTCAATTAGTATTGCCAAATACTAATTGAATTGCTATACCAGATTATTTATAGGGCTATATAAATATAGTTTGATAAATAATCCAGCAGATTGTTTGCCAATAGTAATTGATAATAACACTATCAAAACTCTAATCTCTTATCACTAAAACACTACCTCTACCATGGATTCCATCAGACTTGCAATGCAGGCAACTGGGTGTTAAGGGATGGATGGGCCTTTAAATACCTATGAAAACTTGAGGCTCAAGCTGCTCATGTCCTTGGAGTGGCAAGCTGTTTCAACTGCTCAGCAATCTTCTAATTAATATCAATATAACAGTTTTGTCTCCCACAGAACAAATAAGCTATTATTATAATTATAATAAGAATAATTATATTTGCTGCTTGATGATAAAATTTTAAAGTAAATATTTAATGTCTGTCAAATTTTTTCTTTTGATGAATAAAATACAAAACTTCTGGGTCTTCTTTTATAGTCAAAATTTTATTATTTAATGTTGTCAAACTCACAAACATTACAGTTCATCTTTTGACTGCCATTAATCAGAATTCATTACAAATTTTTAACAATCGATGACAACAAATATTCCGTTTAAAAAGTTCAATGGAAAACATAGACTGTATCTTTTTATAAATGTATAAAAAGTAACGATTCCAACATCCATCTTAATTATAGGCAAGATATTTTACATTCCATATATAACGCCATTGTTAAATTTAAGCTTAGTATCAATTCTCTTTTATATTGCATAAATGTAAAGAAATACCAGTAACTGATATTTGAATAGACTACAGTACTCTGATAAAATAACTTGTAAAAATACTAAAAATCATTTAAAAATTTTTCCATTAGATAACACAACATATTTTGGAAATTAATGTGATAATTTCTTCAATTTAAGATGATATTATTATTAAAATTTAAAAGAGTTAATGAAAAATATTCAGGGGGAAGGTATATTAATACCATTTAAAAGCCAATGCACATGTACAACAAAATTAACAACGAGTGTTAGTAACTGGTTCAACTGATCACCTCTTGACTATCGAGGTCAAGAGCAACCATTAATGGAAACTGTCACGAGTCTTGATTGTCGTGGCAATTTTGCCATCCAAATGCATTGGCTTTAAGAAGTAAACTAAAGCAATTAATAGATATTATATTTTAAAATATAATCAAACTATAATGTGTACGAGCTACTTTGCTTTTGAATTTGACAATTCCATTTTGGCAAAATGTAAAACAATTTAAGAGAAGCTTTTAAGTTTTATCAGTTAAATTATGATCAAATCTAAAAGAGAGAATTATAAAAACTTTTTTTAATTCTTTCTTCTAATGTTTGATTATAATATAATGATGAGTAGGCAAAAGTACTTTATTATAATAAAAAATTTAATGTTAAAATTGCAAAATCATAGTTACTAAAATACTAAAACTGATGACGTATGCTTCTATATTTTAAGCTACATAAAATATATACATTTATAATCCATCATCATGTCCAGTTATCTTTCTCAATGAGATATTTTAACTATTCAGATATAGGTGATACATTAAATATATTATATACATTCTAAAATACTTATTTACTTTATCAAGAACTATCCAAATATGATCCAAAATGCATGTTTAAGACAAATATGTATGCTTAAATGTAATTTATACTTAAAAATCCATTAGTCCATAAATTTTATTGCTTAATTATCAATAATGCTTATTGAGCAGTTATTTGATGTTGGTAATAAATTAAATGATTTATAATATGAAAATTATACCATACATAAAAACAAATAATTTAAAGATTTTATTCCATTTGCACATTTTCAATGGCAAGTTTTTATCAATGGTTGGTTAAAATGATTTCTTGAGAGACACAGATCAAAACAACAATTCAATGTTTCGGTAATTAATTATGATTCTAAGAAAAACAAGTTTGTACTGAAAATTTGTTGTAATTTGAACTTGCTAGAGACTACAGTAAGATATTATTTTTTGATCCAAATAAAAATATAATCATATTTCTATTTATTGCCACCATTTGTTTGCCTCTGAAATTGTCAATAAATGGAGTGTGGTGCTAAACTGAAGTATCTCAAACAATTACAATAATTAAGTAATAAGATCTACATATAAGTTTGAGAACTTGAAAATCACATGATTTGGTAATAATGTCATTTTCAATAAACAGTATGCATTTAGTAATCTGTGGATGCTGAAAGATTAACACTTTTGGGAAAACTCCATTTAAAACATTCATTAGTGCTCTACAAAGGTGATGCTAAATCAAGGTTTATGCTCCTTAAATTAAAGCTGTTCTTAGAAAACAAGAAAAAATTTCCAAAATCAGATCTCATTCTCCAAAATTTTTAAGAATCAAAAATCTATTGTGTCAACATTTTGAAATGTAGCATTAATTTGATTTTTGGCCACATTCCAAAATGTCAACATACTTTGATTCATTCAATTTTTAAAAATTCTTCTTGTTTTAGATAAATGACATGAGAATAAAATTCAGTGTTAATGAAGTTTCTTCTCTTAAACAAAATAATAATTTATCTTGCCATCTTTAATTTAGGGAGTATTTCATTGAATTTATTGTAAGGAGTTAAAAAAAAAGTCTCAATATCTTAGTTGTAAGCATTGCGACAAACTGGTTGATATTGGTGTATTTTCCATAGTTTTTTCTATAAAAAATAAGTTCAAATGAAATAAAACTTTCTCTATTTCTAAAATTAACATTTACATAACTTTAAAATGTACAAATGGAATTAAACTTTCATTTTTTTCTTTTCAAAAACAAATTATGAAAGAATTTTGTTAAATCCATCAATGTCCTTTTTCTAATTTTTATATTTTATTCAAATTCCTTATTTACAGGATATTATTCAAATAATAAAATTAAATGATTAAATTGGTATTTATTAATATAAACTCTGAAATGTATATTTCTTTTTTTATATAGGTGTGGATTTCAGAATGAAGATTATTCATATAATTACCAATTTCATCAAAAATTAAAATCTGATTTTGAAAACACCTTTTGACAGAGTTATATCCAGTCCTTAAATAGTCTGGATATAACTCTTTTTGGATAAAAAAATTAATTAAAATTGTATAGAGTTAAGTATAAAAAACGTAACTATTAAAATTTTCATATATTAGCCTTTTTTACAATATTAGAAATATTAAAAAGTTGGAACTATAAAAATTATGATTAAAATGTAGGAAAGTGTAAGATTTGGTTGATATTTTAGGAAACCGAAGTAATCTCGTAAAATATCATCAAAATATTATCTTAATTACAACTAATTAAGAAAATGTTTGCCTATATTAAGCTAATAATCATAAGATAAAAGCACATTATTTATTGCAGTTATTTGCTTTTATTGATGCGCCTTATTCATAAACTATTAAATTTTGTTTAAGAATAACGATTTTAAAATTGAAATTTGACCCATAGGCTATATACCTTTTATAACGTTAAAACTTCCCTCCCCTATTTTCTGAATTTTTCTTCTATTTTGTCGTGGGTTTTTTCTATCTTTTCTTTATCCCCTGTTCCATTCTCTATCCTTCCTTTGATTTTCCGTGTTCAGTATCCATTTATTATTTTCTCTCCCATTCTCTTTATCCCACNTGTACATGATAAATTCCTGTTAAGCTGTGTGGAGAAGATTAGAAAGTTACAAAAACATCTAATTTTTTTTTGTTTCACATATATAATGAAATTCGTTTTCTCTCCCTCTCATATATATGTACAGTACATACATATATGCACCTGTTCAAAAACTACAAGCAACTTACAGAAGTCTTAAAGTCATTATAGAATTAATTTAGTTTGATTGGATCTGTTAAATTTACTGCTTTTTCACTTTTAAACAATATCATCTATAGTTTTCAAATAACTTGCATTGTTTCCTACAAAACATACAAGGATGATATTTACATAAAATGTTTTCATCACAAAACAAAGAGATTGAATTGGCATGGGTGGATGTGACATGATACAAGTTGATGAGAATTCAAACTTGTGTTCCCATGACAGTTGTCACCATCGGCCTTGCCCATTCAACAAAATCATCAATGAGGACGGGCCATGCACCTAAATGATAATTTGTGTTTGGAATTAGTTTCTTGGTTAATAATAATAATAAATAATATAAAGTTTCTTGTGTAATGTTTTAATTTTTATGGAAAGTTACCTTCTTTATCGTAATTACTTAAATCATCAGCGATGACGGCACTAAAATCCAGCAAGAGATTCCATGTGTCTCTTGGTATAGATCGCTTGTGATGCTCCTAAAAATATATTTATTTATTTATATATTTAAAAATAATAATTATATAAATAATTATGTATATACATGTATTTATTTCAATCCTCATATTTTAAATTTATTAAATAAAAGAAATAACTTATTTACAATTTAAAAAGTTTGTAAGATTAATATAAGAGAATAAGATAATAGAATGCAAATAAATTTACATATAATCTTTACATTAAAGAAGGGAAAAAAAGTGGGATGTGGCTGTGTTAGGGACACGGCCATGTGTCTTATGTAAATACATGTACATTAATGGGTAATATTTTCTTTGAACATATTATATGTACGTCATAATCATTCCTTAACAGTAAGAAGTCCGCCATGTTTTTTTTACATATCCGGCACTGTTTCCCTCTATCATATGGTGTTTTATGGGTATCACTGGATTGCTCTTGAGAAGCCCTTTCCAACCGTATATGATTTCTATATTTTGATTTGGCTTTTTGACACGTATAGGCTGACATTGTATTAAGTTTTCTTAATTTTTAACTTTAACACCATATATATTCACCTTAACCATTCCACAATACAGTCGATCCCCCTATAAGATCACTGATTTTTCCGTTTTATCTGAATTACATGTTGTACGAGTAACTTAGATTTTACAAATACGTGTGCCGGGCTGTGAACGGCTCACATATTTGTAAAATCTAAGTGACTTGTACAACATGTAATTCAGATAAAACGGAAAAATCAATGATCTTATAGGGGGATCGACTGTAACGTTTTGTGTATGCAATCAATAAATATTGACGAGAACTGTAAATTGAAACAGAAATAAGCGTTGTAGCTGCTCCAAGTCAAAATGTATACTAAACAAAGTATGTGACGTGACAAAACGACCTCAAAATGGCGGCTTTTCCCCCTCTGCCGCACGCAATGTGTCACAGTCCCCACTCGACATAATGAATTCTTTGATCCTTTAATTATCAAGTGGTGTAATTAAATTTTGGATGTAGATGATAGATATGTAACTGTATCCCACGATTTTGTTATCAATTTTCTGAATTGCCTCCCAAAAATTCCCTGCCAAATTTAAAGACATAGTCACATCAAAAAACAAAAACTTGTTAAACATTTAGTTAGTTCACTTAATATATAATTACTATCATACAATTATATTCTCTGTTTTATTCTGAACATTTCTGTAATACATTATAAATTTATCTGTGAATTTTAAACAATTTAGTTTAATAACTAATGTTTACAACATTAACCTTTCCCCAAAATAGTGATAAAACTAACTTTGAAAAATTTAAATTTATGCAAATTACACTCCCCTCCAAAAAATAAGCATGACATGCAAATATGAAAACATGAGTAAAATACACATTGACTCTGTTCAAAATACATAAATTTTCCTAATGGTAACAACAGGTGTTTCGTTCTGTGCTTTGATATTTCAACTACAAATGTGACAGTGAAATTTCAAAATACCACTTTCTGCACCATGTCCCAAAGAAGACGTTTAGGTGATGGTCAAAGATGGTAAGCCATGGGAAGGTTAGAATCCTGTCAATCTACTGGAGAAGTTGCTCAATTCACCAGTGTCCATCATTCTGTGATTTCACACCTGTAGACCCAACTCCAAATCACCAGAACGCTAAGCAGAAGGCCAGGCTCTGGTCACCCTCGAGTTACATCTTCCAATGATGCTACTTAATTGGTCAGACACAATAGGTAGACAACAGCATCTATTTTATGTTCAAGCCTTATTACAGCTAAAGGGATGTCTGTATTCATGACTACTGTAAAAAGGAGATTGCACATTTGGCTTTTATGCATGAAAACCAAACATTTGTGTTCCATTGTCTGCTAGGTTACAGAACAGCCCATTTACAATGTTGTCAGGAACTTGTCACTTGGACTATAGACAATTGGAGCAATGTCCTTTTCACCAATGAGTCATGATTCACTTTGCAGTCAGACAATTGAATTTTTATGGGAAAAGCGACTATTACATGGTATCAACTGATTAACATCATTCAGCAGTATTATTTTCCTAGTGGTGGCATCCTTATATGAGCCAGGATTTCCTTAAGTCGTGGTCACACCTTGCGACTTTTATTCATTGCAGAAAAGGAACTGTTTGCCATTCTAATAAGAAAAGTGGCAAAAATTCTGTAAATACTCTGAAGTAGAACAGAAATCACTGGTAAACTCACGAAAGTAGTCAAAAAGAAGCTACTGTAATTTTATTGGTTTATTATAGGGTCAAGTATTTCCAAGTTTCAATGCCAGTGAACAATGTGTGACCATGAGAAGATGAGTGCTACTCGAAATCGCATGGTATGACAATGGCTTCAGACAGACATACTGATCTCCATGTCTTCTACAGAGGCACTATGATGGGTCAAAGATATCAGAACAAAATTCTTTATCCATACATTCAATCTTACATGGGTGCAATTGGTTCTGAATTGTTCTTACAGACAACAATGCCAAGCAACAAAGAGCTTGTATAGTACTCCATTACCTAACGGCAGAGGGAATCCAGCAAATGCAGTGGCCAGCATATACACCAGATCTGAACCCTATAGAGTATGTATGGTATGCTCTCAGGAGAGCTGTGGTTTTCCACCAAACATTACCCAAGAGCTCCAATTGTTCTTATGTAACAGTGGGGATTAATGCTTTCCAATCTCATTGATCATCTGATAACTGGCATGAATCATAGTTGTGTAATCTGCATTAGTTTATAAGAAAATTATATTCCATATTGACAAATATTTCTCATTCACAAGTATGACCTGTTATTTTGTTCACTTTGTTAATTTTGCTGAATATTACCCTATACATTCAAAACTTTTTGTATGCTAATAAAAGGCAGAGTTTTATTCTATGTTACTGTAAAACTTGAAATAAATTGCGGCAGTAATTTCTGATTTTCATTTTTATGTGTTTAATTTTTGGAGGAAAGCATAGTATGTCAAAAATAAAAATAAATAAGCACAATGAATTATCATCATTAAGTAATATCATACTAAAATAATATTTTTGTAAATTGTTTACTCTACACTTTTCCAATAGCCAGCAATTTAAATATCCAGAACCTTCAGTGATGATTATCAATCTTTACATATTACCATTAAGCAGAGACCAGGAATAAGCATATAAATGCAACAAAATAATGAAGATCAAAATGTATCCAATACTTCAAAAATAAATGAATATTTGTCTGCTAGGTTACAGAACAGCCCATTTACAATGTTGTCAGGAACCTGTCACTTGGACTATAGACAATTGGACAATCATACAAAACTCTCATTTATTTTTATTTTTTATATGACTATTGTTTAGCCAAAAGTAGCTGCTTTATATACCATAAAATTCAATTCTAAATCCATGAATTCAAATTTTATCAATTAGTTCTGCATATAAACTCTTAAAATGATATTCATCAGTATAAATCAATATTATCTGATCTTGTCCCAAAATTCTACTAATTAGAGGATATATCATTTTACAGTTATTCTAAGAAAATCTATGCAATTTATCAAATTAAACTAAAAAACCACATTTTATATATCTCATTTTAAAGTAATATTTAATATTAAACAGAGATTCTAAATTGAAATTTACTTATGTAATGAAAATTTTTCATTTGAATTATCTTTACCATTAATATTTTTGTTTAAAATACATAAAAAAAATCTTTTTAAATTAATGAAACTAAATAAACTTTAATGACTTTCTATAATTAAATTTTACATGTAAAAATGGGAGGAATGCATCATTAATATCAAAATTAAATTTTTTTAAAATGTACTTATTCCAAATTAATTCCATCAACTATCATTATTTTAACAGAATATATTAAATAATGACAACTTTAAATAAGTAATATAATAAATATTTTTGATAAATTGAAGTTATTTATAAAAAACATTTTATAAGAAACTTCAATCTTTAGAAACAGTGCAAACATATTTAATTAAACTTTAACATTTTCAATTTTGTGTTTAGATTTAGTAAAACTATGATTATGATCTTTAATCACAATGTTATTAATGTTAATTACAAATGCTTTTTACAAATTTAATTTTTTTTTTTTATATTTCAAATTTCAGTTAATAATAATAATAAAAAATCTTTAACTTACTTGTAAAAACTGACACCATATGTTGAGAAACTTAAATCTTCCTGCCAAAACTATATTCCAATATGCTATTGCCATATCCAGTTCTATTAAATAAGTACTAATTATAATTTATATTTTGTAAATTAATGCAAGAAAACATTAATCTAGCTCTAAAAATCTGATTTGATTAAATTAAATTGCCAAAAATGTTTCTCTCAAATAATAGTTTTTTAACATAGAATTTAGTTTAATTAAACTTGTTTGGTTTATAGAGGAGGGTATCAAATGAAAAATTGTTTGGGATATTTTGAAAGTGTTTTGGAAATATTTATAATTCAGTTGCATTTAATTTGTTCTTGGAAAGGGAAAGCCACAGTCGTAAAGCTTAATCGATTTGTCGAAACAAGTTAAAAAGATAATTTCGAGTTTTATTTGACAGATGTTGGAATTCGTTTTTATTAAATTACTAATAATAAATCAGATGAAGAGCTTGAAAATGTGAAAGAAAAATTAATTATATGTTAACTTCTTGAAAGATTTGATAGTTTACTTTGGAACTATTCATAATGAATAGCTTAAAATAAACTATTTGCCGAGAGAAAAATTATAAGATATAATTAACTGACAATATCGGTCTGATTTATTGATTTAAACATTGAAAAACTACCATTTAAAGAAATAAGTTCATTTTTCAGAAGATTTTGGTTTTCTTAAATATATATAATTTTTATTTTCTAAAAATTGATTATTTTATTTCCATTTAAGTTGTTCAAAATAAAACTCTTACCAGTAAATTTATTAAATCAATGAAATCACATCATTTATTTAAGCTTTTATAAGAATTTTTAACACATACTTTCATTAAAATAAGGGANACACACACACACATATAACACACACAACAAAAAGACAGCCACGGAGACGTGACGTCAGAAAAAAATTCACTCTCCTCGATCGTTAGAAACATATGCCAGGCACAAATTTTTTTAAATTTTTAGAATATTAACATTACCCGATCGGAAATTGTTTTAAAAAATTCCGTAAGGGGGCGAATTTTTAAACTAAGAATTATGCCCCCTAATGGAACTTTTTAACTAATTTTTTTTTTAGTTATTCTTACAAAATATTCACTTTTTAATAATAATAATAATTATTATTATTTAAATGTAAAAATAAAATAATTTAATCAGTTATTGTTAATTTATTAAGTTATTTCACTTGAATTACATTTTGAAAGATAAATCAGATGGTTATGCATATTACGTCATTAGCATTTTACATTTTCATTATGTACAGTACATCCATAATTAAATTTTAGTCTTAATTTAATACACAAACAACAATTAAAAATATTTAAAGTATAAACTAAAATATAATAAGTAATAATAAATTGGTTTCATTTAATAATAACATCGAAATTAAATCACTATTTTGGAAAAAAAACCATTATAAAAAGCGACACTCATCGGACTTTTTTCTTTTCAGTTTAGTACTGACGTCATATCGATCATCGTCTGCTTATTTGAATTTATTTAAAAGAAACAAAAATCAAAATATTATATCAAATTTATTATTCTTATTTAATTTACGTAAATTAAGACTGTAATTATAATAATAATAATAAAAATTTAAAATACTTGGTTTGTAACAAATATCTAATTAAAGAGATTTACAGGTTTTCTGGCATGACTACTTGATAGTGTGAATTAAGTTTTGATTTTAACGCAAGTTAAAATTAAATGCTTTTTAAACAATCAATTTTTTGTTGTGACATTGTCGCAATACCGAGCTGTAATTTTTAACCATAGTTTTAATTAATTTAATTTAAAATATATGCTCTCCACCTCAAATTAGTAGTGACTTGTCCCTGTACATCACACTTTTCCTTTAACAATAAAGTCATGCCAGTCATTTAACACCTTAAAAGGGAAATTTTTGAACTGAATTAACATGACTTCTGGTTTGCATTGGAAGTTCATATATAGTTAATCAGGGTCTCCTGCCCTAAGGTTTCCATATCTGGTCTTGTCTTTCATCCATCTATTCACTGTTCTCAAGATTAAGGCTGCGTACACAATATGCGTTTTTAAATGCGCGTTTGTACGCATTAGGCGTTTTCTGCTGCGTTAAACGCGCGTTAGTTCGACGTTAGCACTGGCTCAGTTTGGAAATGGACGTGAAAGTAATTGCTTGCATGTGCCTCCTCCATCGTTGCTATAAAAGATGATGGCAGAGGCAAAGAAAATTTTGGGTGCACCCAATATTACGAGATAGACTGACACATGGAATGTTTGTGACGTTGTATCCAAAACTAAGACAAAATATACCCAAGTTTTTAAATTCTTTTAAAATATCTATAAAATCCTTTGACAATGGTTAGTCTTTTTTAGATTTCATCAATAAATAGATCAGTATCGAAACGATCGTTCTCCATTTCAGCCAACGTACGTCCACTCTACCTGAAAGCGCGCGATTGAATGTACAGTAACATGGCAGCATATATATATATCTCAAAGTGCTCGGCTGACGCCCGCAAAACGCGCGTTTTAAGAAAAATCTATAAACGCGTGTTTAAAAACGCCTAGTGTGTACGCAGCCTAAGGAAAGACAGATGAACAGATGACAGTGGGAATTCATTGGTCTACAATTTTTTCAAATTGCAGCCCAAGAACAAAAAATTTATCATACTTAGACATGTTATAATAATAATTTCATCTGGTTTATTGTCTAGCTAACTTAAAAGAGTCATCATAAGTTATTATTTAGAAAAACTTAAATTCATAGTCATCATCATAAAGGAATTATTAAGGTAAATTGAAGAGCTTGGTGCAAGAAGCAGTCAAGTAACAAAGTTTTTAAAATGTGCTTTTCCAATTTTTGACCATAAAGCAATGCTTGGTGTGACATGCAATAATAATAATACACAGGGAATTCATTACTATTGCTAGGAGGAAGGTAACTGCTGTATTTTTCTTTAAAGTCATATGTAACAGAAGACTGTTGCTCTGACATGCAAAGCAATATCCCATAATTTTCAATTTTATAAAAATCTGAAGATTGTAAATATGAAATGAAAGTGAATAAAACATACTTTATAGCGAGTTTAAAATGCATGATGTAGTGTAAATTTTGTTATTTTAGCACAACAATGAATTGAATAGTCTTAAATATTTTATTTACAGAATAAATAAAAACTAAAAAGTTTACAAAAACACAAATTATTTTCTAACCTATACATCTTTAAAATAGCATAAACTATTAAATGAGTTAAGCAAAGTGTAAAATGGTTTTTGTGTCTCCTGAAGTTTTATAAAATGTATTTCTTGCTGCACCAAGTCCTTCAATTGAAGTGCTTATTTTCAAAATGTTTGTCCAAAATATTCAAAATTGAGATATCGATTCCTTCAGATTCACAGATGGTTTCTCCTTTTATTTCTGCTTAACTTTGTTTCAAAATGCAGTATAAACTGAAAAATTACTTTCAAATATTAGTTTGCAGTCAAAAACAACTCTTGTCCAAAAGATAGCTGCCATCTTATACAGAAAAACTATTAGTGTAAAATGTTCCTTGTTACATTACATCTTTTTCACTATTTTATTTTTAAATGTTTTTTACACTATAAAGTTAGCTTTCAAAATGTCCCAACTTTAGTATCAAATCATTACAAAATATAACTGATAGAATTAGATAGTAAAACATTTATCATTATATAATAAATTATTATACTTAAATCTAAAAATGTTCAAAGACAAGAGTTGAAAACTGATAATTTATACTAAAATATAAAGGAAAAATTAACAGTGTATATATCAGTATGTCACAACTTAGAGTTATGAACAGTTTAAATTGAAAGGATGAATGCAATAGTGATCTAATCCTATTTTCATAAAAGTTGAAATATTTTACTACAAAATAAAAACTAGCATAGACCAGCTGTAAAGGTGATCTATGATAGATAGTTTTTATTTCACTGTTAAACTATTGTTTCCAATTAATAGGTTACTTAATTGTTAATTTCATTAAGGCTTCATTTATTCAAGTAATTTTTCATTCTATGTAGAATAATCATTCATTTAACACACTAAAGTTCAGTACTGTTAACTCAGTTTTGACATTGAAGAGGGTTAGAAGACTGCTGTACCCATCCTTTCAATTTAAGTCATAAATGTGCCAAGAATGTATCCATTTATTTTAACTCAAATTTCTATCATATTTATAGACTTAAAATGCCAAAGTGATCAGTGAGATTTTTATAAAAATTTTCTTACTCACTCTCAAAGTCAACACACTTGTTTCCTTTTGCAGTTTCTGCAATTCTTTTTTCATTTAAGTCACAAGTTTTGACTCATTTACAAATTTAAATATTGTTTATAATTATAATAAAAAACAGAGTACAACATACATTGTAACTTTTCTTATTGAAAGTGATTCTTTCAAAGTAAATTCTACAGAAATAAAACAGCAATGTATACTTGAATAGTTTTCACTTTGATTGGTATGTTTTTATGTATGTATTGCTTTCAGTATTTATGTATTGATAATATTTTTTTTGAATAAATCAAAATAAATTCTCATTGTGGCAATTTAATATTCCGACAAATTTGTAAATATAAATTTATGATATACAAAATTTTAGCCACAATCAGTAACAATTCTTATAATAAAATTTAATCTTCTCATCAATTTATATACAATTTATTTCTGAATAAAAATGAATAAAAAATACATTATATTTTTTTACTTTAAATTAGTATCTAAAAGTTATATATTATGTAAGTTTTAATCAAAAATTTTATTTAAATATTTATGTTTTTGTCTACTTATTTATTTTATACTTACCCAATTTCTGTCATTCCATTTATGAATTCATCTCTAGTAAATTCACATTGTGTTGCTGCTTTAAATTTCCATGCTATTATCAGCACAAGTCTATTATCTGGTGTTAAATTGAGTTCTTCTAAAAATCTTAAAATACCATCTGCAGTTATTTTATCTGATTCTTGAGGATCTAAAAGATATAAGATAATAATTAAAATTTGTGATAAAATTTTAATAAATTTATTAAAAGAATTATAAACATTTTTATTCCATTTATTGTTCTTCTTCATATTTGCATATTAAAACAATAAAAACACTTTTTTATTTTAAAAAATTATATATATCTAAATACTAGTCTTGTTTTCTGTCTCAACACAGAAGGGGATGATCCTGAATGGAATGAGTGAAGCCAAGAGTCATATACCCTTGGTACAAGCTAGGTCATTCCACTTACAAAGCCAAAGATAGTAAATGAAGACGGAGGAGGACATCATCTGTCTTATTATGTCCAATAAATATTCATGCATGCACAAATTAAACTATCATTATTGACTTGCTTGGATTTTAAATCTTCGATGCTCTGCTTTTTTCAATTACAAACTTTTATTTATTTAATAAAGATAAAACAAAATTCTAAATATTTAAGCATTAAAATTTTTATTTAATGTTTATTATTTCTATTTTGAAGAATTCTTTTATTTGTGAGGTTAGCCAACTAGGTGTGATTATCAGGATCATTGCGTAGCCACGACTGTTGTGTGGGAGTAGAAAAACTCTCAGCTCTCAGAGACACGCTTTCCATCTTTTAACCCGTTTATATTACAAAACAGTTTCTTACAACGTTTTGCAAAGTTTTGACATAACACAGCTCAGGGAGTGAATTAAAAGTCCATACAAGTGTCAGACATTCAGTAGGAAGTTTGTCCTGTCTCTCGTTGACGTACGTTGCAATTGATGGCCCCGAGGCATATGGCACAGCTTCGGGCAAAAGTCTTGGGAGAAAAGGTCAACCTCGGGCAAGTATGGATGAAACCAGAGGGCAAAATTTATTCCCAGATTGACAGAAAACCTCCCAATGATCTCTGTAAAGCACCAATTCACAGGGCAAATGAACTACGACCCAAGAACGTTACATCCTTGATCTGCGCGGTTTTATAAGTTTTTTGGGTCAAACATTCCGACAGGTTGATGCCGACTCACCTCTATTCTCCAATTGGTCCCCTCTCGTTACAAAATGTAATAAGATCGGAACCCAGATCATGGGATGAGTCAACAGTGACTGACAGTGCAATCCCTATCAAGATGTTTGATCTTAGAACTCACACAATTCTTTGTTTAAATTGGAGAAGTACATCTTTCTCAGAATTTTCTACAGATATGTCCTTTTATGGACATGAAATTTTTCTATTTCTCTCTTTCTTTTTTTTGTCTGTTTTTTACAACATATAATTATTATAATTTTTTTTACACAAGAAAATGAAATTAAAATTTTTCTGTATGTGTGATCCCAGCCACTTCAGGAACCTTACATATTTATGACTGGCCTCATTCTTCTCATTTGATGTTACATCCCAACTTTTACACATAGAAGTCAATAAACTGAAATGAACTTGAAATAAAAAACTGCAACTGACAGGTAATATTTTTAGTCAGAATAAGATTCAAATGACTTGAAAAAAATGTTTTTGAATTATAACCATTAACCAAACACCATTAACAATTTTTAATAGTTTTTTTTTTCATTGTATATATCAGAATAATCTTATTAGAACATTTTTGAAGACTAATTTTAGTGTTTTGCGGGGAATTACACTATTGGTCGATAAGGTAGTAAAACAGATATATTACTTTCTAATGAGAAAAGTTTACAACAATCTCAGCATCATCCTTGCTATAAGAGTATTTTGAAATATCCCACTCACACTGGTTATCTTTGAAGCAATTTTCTGTTCATTATGAAAAAATCTTTTATACAATTATGAGTACATTCAAAAATTTTATTAACAGAAAGTAATTTAATTAAATTGAAAGGCAAATGTTTATTTTATATTGTAACAAAGACAATTCCCTAAAACATATTTTGTGTGACTATTTAAAACTGACCAAATTTTGTGGAAAAAAATCTTATACACAATGATAGAATTAAATATGTTATTAAATGAAAAATCCTTCTGGATAATCTAGATTAACGAGATTCTTAAGATCTAGAATCCTTACTAGGCTGGAAGGAAATATATAAAACTACTTTCATATAATCTTCAAAGAAAAATGAAAATTAATAATTATTCTGAAATTTTTTAAGATAATTATTACAATAATGAAAACAATACTATTGCATGCTTCATAGATCATAGGATAAGTCTGAATGAATTCATAATTATTTATTAATTACACTAAGTAAATTTATTAAAATGTTAAATAAATTTTGAATTATAAGTTAGCATATAGTCCCTATTTATAACATTATAAATAAAATATTTTGAAAAATTTGGAAAAAAAAGCTTAATGAATTTTGATAAAACTTAATGATTTCAGATCTATCTAATATTTCTAAATATCATCATTTATTTATTGTACATTGGGAATTACATCCCTATTACAAGGGGTTTGCATTTACATGTTTACTTGTTTTTTACTTTACAATACTTTTTGATTTTAAATTTATTCCATTTCACTAATAATAGCATATTATAATATTCCATTTGTGTTAATTTATTTTGTTTTTGTAAATATCAATTATTTTACAAAAATAGTTATAAATTTTATATAAATCTTTTTTACTCATTTTGTTAAAGTTTTTTAACAATTCTATTAGCAAGTTGCATTTATAAGTTCGAGTTATATCATAGTGTTCACAAATGTCCCTTAATTTTGGACATTTTAATATCAAATGATAAGGTGTTAAGTCGTCGGAGTTACATAAAAAAACATTTTGTTAATAAACTTATATAAGTATTGTTAACATACAGCGAATATTTATTCAAACGAAGTTGTGCTATAAGTCGTTTTACATTCAAATTTACCGAATACAACATATATGACTGAACTGATGGTATTTCAAATATATCCAAGTACCATGTATGATATTTACTAGCAAGTAGGGAGAATTGATCTTTGTTTATGGATTGTGCTATAGCTGAGTTCAAAATTATTGAGTAGCCTGTTTTCCAATCTTGAATATTGTCTTGAAATAGTAGTACTGATACTCCAAGAGTTGAAGATAGTTTCCAATTTATTGTGCCATAGCTGTTTATTTTTTGAAATTTACTTTGCCTGATGTTTTCATGATATAAAGCAATCAAATTGTTATCACTATTGAATTTAAGTCTGTAATAAAATTTAATGATTCGTTTTAATATAAACGGGAATAACCATATATGATTGGTTTCATGACAGTGCATATACGGGTATTGTCCATTCTAACTGAAATAATCTGCATAGACAGTAAATATGAAATAGTTCTAATTTTAAAATCTCCCATTACCAAAGTAAGCGGAGAAATATGACTCCAACTTTCTAATGTTTTAAAACTATTTTTTAAAGTACATAGATCATCAGGTGGAATATAAGCAATTAACAATGTTATTAAATTATTCGTTTTATTTATCAAAGTAGGCTTCTGTAGTGAGATAAGAAGTAGCTTATAATTGTTGAATTTTTTTATGTCAATTATTTTACCAAAATTCTTTTTTATAAGGATACATATACCACCACTTGGCCGACCTGGACCAGTAGGTTTTTGTGCTTGGATCACTTCCACTATAAAATCATTGAAAAATTTTTTGTTATAATACGAGTTCGAAGTAATCCAAGTTTCAGTAATTGCTAAAATATCTGGCTCGTATTTAATGCAGAAGTTATTAATAAGTGATGTTTTATTTTATTTTCCTTGACCATTCCAGTTAGCAATGGAAACCATTTGATTATTCTTTATAGTTCTATTATATTGTATATATTTTTGCTTAACATGATATCAGCTGTCTATATCTATTTGATCACTATAAGGACGAAAATTATCTACATAAACCAATTTGCTCAATTTTAGGCTATATGTTATTTTTTCTTGGTTTATCGTTAATATATCATTATGGAGTTTAACTTGATCTTTTTGTTTCCGCAATTCATAAAATATTAGGAGTAAATTTTTCCTTCTTATCCTTGAATTTTTAGTTAAATCTGGGAATATTTGCATGTTTTCCCATTCTTCTAATACATTTTTTTTTTTGTTGTTTCTTTTGAATAAAAGTATAGAAGAATTTATCACGAATTTGTTTACTACTGAATGTTATTCTTACTGTTGTATTAGGTTTTTTTGTTATTAAGTTTATTTCTAATATCTCAGTTTGAGTTATATCATGAATATTGAGTACATTAGTCATAAAATTGTATATCTCTGACGTAGATATAGATTTCACACTAGGATATGTATATACAATTATTTTTTTATAATTATAATCATTAATTAAAGAATCTATTTTAAATTGCATTAGTTCATTTTCACTTTTTTGATTTTCTAATTGTTGTTTTAAATTTTTAATTTCTTCCTCCATATATATCTGTTTTTCTTTATTCTCATGTATATCTTGACGTATTCTTTCTACTACTTCTTTTATATATACCATTTGTTCTAACAATTTATCGTTTGAAGCATTTATTAAATCTGATATTTTAGTCCATAGGAGTGCAGTTGAGGTGTCAAGTTGATTTGCCGAAGTAATAAAATGACTTGAATTAATATTAGGTGACTCACCTGTTGAATCCAATAAATTCTGCTGACCAGATTCCATATTTTGATTCAAGGATTCTTTTGTTCCTTCTTGTGAATCACTTTTCGATTGTATTCCGTAATCCGTAATGAGTTTAGAACTTGGAGTACTTGATTGAGCTTGTTTATTCTCTGTCCTCGTTCTAGTCAATGGAGGTCTTCCACGCTTAACTGGAGATCTTTGCATATTATTATTTTTTTGAATTATTGCTTTTTCCTTTACCTGAACTTAAATAGTGTTAGTTTAAACTTGCTTACTAATAAATTAATTCAAATTAACTATAATTCACCACTTCAGTGCACTAATGAAAGGTTCACAAAAAAAGTCACTCGCAGCGTCGACGTCCAAACACCAATATTTCTAAATATTTTCCATTGTTAAGGTTCATTTGAATATATTGCATTTAAATTATCTTAATTTGCTGACATTATATAGGGTGTCCCAGTAGCAGTGCCAGATTTAACTGTGAAATAAAACATATCATTTATTGAACTATCTTGGATATTTTTATTTCAGTATAAAGTAATATTACAATCCATTTTAGTGTTAAGTCATTTTTACAAGTGGAATGCATTGTCTGCCAAATGTTGTTCACATCTCTGGTAGAATACACGTACTCTTTTTGATAAAATTTCTTATGACAGTACTGCATAATTCTGAATGAATTCCACCAATAACTTGTTAAAATGCTGTCTTGAGGTCAGGAATTATTCATAGGTTGTTCACATAGACACAAGATTTGAAAAACCCACAGAAAAAAATCACGAGGTGTCAAATTGCACGACCTTGATGGTCAGTTCTGGTCAGCACTGCATGGCTAGAAATCATTTTTGAAAAATTATAGCTCAATCACTGATAATCAACGACATTTTCAAGGTTGATACCACATGGAATGCCAATGGTGTGCAATTTACATTTAGGCACTGTTAACAGAACACCCTTTATATATATAGAACAAAAAATACACCAATTGCCATAAAAATTAGAAAACCAAGAAGAAATTGTCATATTTCTGTGAAACATGGCATGCAGATAAATCAAGCACATATGGAAATGATTAGAGTTACAGTGTGATGGCTCATTTTGTAATGTCAGCAGAAGGCATTAAAGTGCATCCCCCTTGGTCTATAAAAAAAAAGTGTGCAAAGTCATCCTGTCTGAAGTTTACCTGTTGCAGAGGGACGTATCACTAGTGATGCCTTTATTTGCAATCAAAGAAAATATGAACAACTATCCAAGTTTGAGAGGGGAAGGATCATCAGGTTGAGAGAAGCCAGATGGTCATTTTGCCAAATAGCCCACCACCTAATCCATTCTGACAAAACTGAGATGTTGGGGCCAGTGGATGAGAGAGAGCTTGCACACACAGTGCCAAGTCTCAGGAGTATGCTCTTGGCAGACAACTAGTCAAGAGGATTGCCTGGTCCTCTAAAAAGCACACAGCCAACAGTATCATTGTCTGCCATCCAGATACAATGACGTCATCATTATAGGCCCGAGCAAACTCGAGATTGCACCTCACTTGGCCTGCTTTCTTTGATCTGGATGAGCCATGATTTTTCCACTTAGTCAATTGTTGTTTGATCTCATGGTCATAGCCATGAATTCCTGTTTCATCCCTTGTAATCACTTTCTTTTCTGTTGCAGCCTTGCCAAGCTTGAAGCAAAATTTCACACACACAAATATTGTCTCTTCATTGCTGTAAAAATTCTGTCCTGTTCAAGCAATGAAAATTGCAGATCAACAAGAACATGGATCTAATCTAAATAGCAAGAAACATAAATGACACAAAATTTGAATGGAAGCTAAATGCATTATGCATCCTAGTTTGTGCAAGTTCAGCATGTGGTCGATTGTAGCACTACGTCACCAGTCTCTATGTCAACTTTTTGACTGCATCTCTTATGAATTACTTGAACTCTATTAAAGCAATTATTTAATTTTAATAAATTTATTAATTAGTAACCGAGAAAATTCTACATTATATACAGTACAGTAGACCCCCCTATAACGTGGGTTCAAATAATGCAGATTTGTATATTGCAGCGAAAAAATTGCGACTGTATTCGTATAAGGACGCTAAAAGAGACTCGTAAAATGTGGTAAACCGTTATCGCAATAGTGGACGAGCAGCTGAATTACTTTCCACCGTTCAGCGCCATGCTACAGAGATTTTAGGCAGGCAAGTTGAGTTTACTATCATCTGTACAGTATTAAATTTAAATTATATATAAATTAGGTACTGTATATATAATTATATATAAATTAGGTTTATATATATAAATATCAGTTTGTATATATAAATTATATATATATTTGTAAGTCTAATACAGTACTGTTATTTTATAATTTTTACGTTATCTAAAATTTTTGCTATGGCGATTTTAGGCAGGTAAGTTGAGTTTACTATCGTCTGTACAGTATTTAAATTAGGTACCGTAAGTCTAATACAGCACTGTAATTTTATACATTTCTTGTGAAAGAAACATTTCCTTATTCAACGGCCATAAAAATGATTTCTATTAATGATGTCTCCAAAGTTCAACAAATTTTTCGCAGAAAAATAACTTATCAGAAAATGCACCCGCCGTTTGGTGTGCTGCTCCATGACGAAAACAAGCTTAAGCAATGGCAATGTCGAACAGTGCACACTCGGTAAGTAATCCTACAATTTTTCATTTATAGCGTAGTTTATATGGATTATTCCCAAAAAATTATACGTAATTTGGAAATGTTGAGTCAAATTAGTCTAGAATCGATTAATTTTAGGAAAGAAAACCTTTCAAACAGTCATAGTCCATAAACTGCACACATGACAGGCTGTGATTGGCTCACGTATTTAAGGATTCCTACAACGTGAAATTCTTATAAAGCGGAACGTATCTACTGCATTATGGAGGGGTCAACTGTATATTCATGTTATTATAGAGATAATTTTAATGAATAGAAATAATTTAGGAAACTTTTCAAAAAAAATTACAAAATTATTTTCAAAAAACCTGGAACAGCACAAGGTTTTTAAAACAATGGAACATTCTAAGCTTGTGTGTAAACAGTTACACATGTGTGTTACCACAGTGACGGAATGATATACAGGTATACCTCGACTTACGTCATTTCGAGTTACATCGTTCCCGATTATGCGTCGTTTGTCAAAAAAGTATATGGAAAAATAAAAATCAAGTTTAAGTCATTTTATTCGACTTTACGTCTGTCCGCCACAAATATTGAAGTTGTAATATTGCTAGAAAAATGTTTAAAGCACATAAAATCATATTATAATATATACATTTACAAGTATATACTGTATTTACAGTATATGCATTCGTAAATTTAAATTACTTTTTTCTGTACTATATTAAAAACTAAAATTTATTTGTTTGTAAGCTTAAAATGGATCCTTATTAACCATATATTATTAAAAATGCATTAATAAATAAAATACAGAACGAGAATTGGTAATTTATGGTTTAGCCTAGTGGCAAGTAGATTCGAAGACAAGTATATTCTACTTACGTCGTTTTTCGACTTAAGTCGTTCTCCTGGAACCAATTACCGACGTAAGGCGAGGTATACCTGTATGTATTTTTCTGTTAAAATAGTATAGCATTTTTCTCGTATTTTTTTCAAAAAAATATGAGAAAAATGCTTTTGATGTAAAGATTCTTTATATTTACATTTGAATGCATAAAGTATATAATTACATGTCATGAGGCAAATCTTTTGTAGATTACAATACCATAATGTGTATACTGTAATTATTAAATTTCATCTTTAGACAGTGTTCTCCCAAAGCTTATTTTAGCTGATCAGCCAGATAAATATTTGTATTTACATTTTATTTACTTACTTATTTTTTAAAACAACCAAACTAAAGATTAGTATGTTATTAGGTGTTATAGTATGATTACTGCTTTATCATTAACTGTGATTCATAAAGAAATTTGCAACAACCTACTAACATATTACAGATTGTTGGCTACAATTTTTTCCTGGAGAAAACACCATAAATGATGCAAATAAATTTTAAATATAAAAAAAAATTAAAGATTTGAATTTGAATTTAAATAATTGTCTATGCATTAAAAAAACCATTTGTTTTTGAATGTTATATACAAAGGAAAGTACATAACTTCTTGTTGTACTCTATAGAAAATTATCAAAAAATAAAAACATAGCATAACTTGTACCACAGTACAGCCTATTTCTCCTAAGCTGATGTTGATGACAACATGTCACTTTACTTGTTTGTACTTCAGAAAGTATTCTCTCAAACATTTTTTTTCCTGTTTCATTTTATTTCCATTAGCAATTCATTGCAGGTAATTAAAATGGATAAAAATGAGATATTTGACACTAAACTGTAAATTGCAATAAGTATCAAAAATATTAATAATAATTATATCTGTTCAACTAAAGATAAACTCCTTTACATGGTAATACATGATAGATTTTAATCATCAAACCATCTAATAGTATGCTAAATTTCTGTTTCATTCATCCAATTACAGATTAGAAAAGATTATGAAAAATTTATTCTATTACTGCAGTCTGTTATTTAATAACTTTTGCCAATGCAATTTATAAGTGCTAATTAATAATAGGATGGTGTTCAACTGTTTAAATTATTTAAATTTAGAAATGAAATGTGAGATTCACTTTAAGTTATTTAAATTTAGAAATGAAATGTAAGTGAATCTCACATTTCGTTTCTAAATTTAAATAATTTAAACAGTTGAACACCATCCTATTATTAATTAGCACTTATAAATTAGTTTTAAAATTAACTTAGAATATTTTTTATTACATTAAAGGATTTTATTGTTACTTTTATCTTAATTTTAAGTAAATATACATTGAAATAGTACAGTATTTACATTTGTTTATAATTTAAATATTGTTGTTTGATTTGCAATAATTTTGTATTGGATATTCTATTCTTTGGATATTTGTACACACACACACACACACACACACACACACACACACACACACACAGTGTATCAGAATGACATTTTAAAAATTTGGGGGATTGTAGAGGATGAAATTTTGAACATTTTGATATAAGGAACCTATAGTCGGAAATGTGATATAAAGTTTCTACAGCACTTTGCACGTTCTATGTGGTCAGTATGCTGAATGAAACAGCAGAATACGGTATTTATGACAAGTTTTATTGAGAAAACAGTAGAGTACAATCAAACTGTACATCGAATCAGTGGCTGCACTACTTTAGAGTAAATGTTCAGTGTGACGACCACCAACTTCGTTACATAATGTGCAATGACGAACCATGTTTTGCCCAACTCTCTGTAAGATCCACGCTCCCCTCTGATTGTATTAAATGCTGTAAAGATGCACTACGTAAGCTCATGAACTGTTCCTACAGGTGTTGTGTACACAAGGGACTCACATTGACTAGTTGTGTGCTTACAGCACAGTGCCAGTGGATGCAAGGGGTGACCTGAAGAACAACAAGCACTAAGTACACAACATCCTGTACACAGGCTCAGTTAGACCACTGTAGTTGTGTGTTTACAGTCTTCCATCCACAGCAATAATATGACGTCAATGGACAAAAGGGTAGCTACCAAAGTGAAGTGCAGTCAAGCACTTCCTACCGCTCTAGACACTTTAGTTCAAATTCCTGGCTATAGGTTCCTTATATCAAAACATTCAAAATTTCATCCTCTACAATCCCTCAAATTTTTAAAACGTCATTCTGATACACCCTGTGTGTGTGTGTGCGCGCGCGCGCGTGCCAAAATTGTTGATTTTATTAAGAAAATTGTATATAGACTACATCATCTAACAATGTCAGTTTGAAAGGCAATCACTTAACTCTTATTCACTGTACAGGACTATTATATGCTAAATTGACAGTCAGCTTCTAAATAGATCTCAAAGTGTCATTATAAAAAAAAGAGAATTAGTAGAAATTTGTCATCTTTAAAGATACAAGTTTAAGTAGACGTGGACTGACTTATATAAAATGAAAGATAAATATGAGATATCGTATGCATAAATTCAAAATTCCCTGGAAAAAAAAAATTTTCTTAGTAAGTTTAGACGATGAAAAATTCACTGGGGGAGGTCGTAATTGCAATTTATAGTTGACAGACAACCCACGGGTTATTCACAGGAAGTTTTGGTAATTGAAATGTCATAATATACACAAATGTACACAGTATATATGATATATACACCTATATCTTGAAACTTAAATTTGATATTTTTTCCACTCATGCTGAGATCAAACTTATTTAAGTGAAAAGTTTATTTAAATACTAAATTATTATTTTAATCGTTTACATATTGAAAAAAAATAAAAATAATAAGTAACATTTTTGCTGAATAAAAGATGAAATTAACTTAGACTTACAAGAATGAAATTTATTAGATCAGAAAGATAGGAAACTAATTTGTCCGATTCTGAAATTATTATTGTTTTGGGGTTCTAAGTTATTATATCATAAGGCTAGAAATATTAAACAAAAAGGAGTATTTTATGGCTATTAAGGAGAAAATCATGGCTAGCACCTCTATGAAATTTTATTTGTCACATTTCACCATGACACAGCATCCAGCCACAAAGCCAACTTTATGATTGCATGTCCTGAAGAGTAGAAAGCCATGACTGGCATCAACTATGAGGATAGTCCCAGAAGTACCCGACCTAACAAAGACACAAAAAATTTGGTAAAACATATCTTTATTTTTCAACATAGTCTCCTTTTAGCTCAATACACTTTTTCCAGCATTGTACAATAGCTTCGATCCCCTGTTTATAGTGAGAACTGTCGAGCTTCTCAAAATAGCCATCAACTGCAGATGCCACCGCTTCATTGTTGTCAAATCTTTTATCACCAAGCCTTTTTTTTAAGTCTGGAAAGAGAAAATAATCCGATGGGGCTAAATCTGGTGAATAGAGTGCGTGAGGAAGCAATTTGAACCTTAACTCATTGATTTTGGCCATGGCAATAACGGATGTGTGAACTGGTGCGTTGTCTTGATGAAACAACAGTTTCTTTTTCGCCAAATGTAACCGTTTTTTCTTGATTTCATCATTCAAGCGCTGCAATAAGTTCGCATAATACTTGCCGTTGATTGTTTTTCCTGGGCGCATCCCAAAAAACTGACACCATGACCTTGCCAGCAGATGGAACTGTTTTCGCCTTCTTTGGAGCTGATTCTCCCCTTTCAGTCCATTGTTTCAACTGTTCTTTCGTCTCAGGTGTGAAGTGATGGACCTATGTTTCATCCATGGTTATGAATCGACGCAAAAACTCGGCTTTGTTGCTGCGAAACATTGCCAAAGACTCGATTGAAACATCCTCACGACGCTGTTTTTGTCCCATTGTGAGCAAACGCGGCACCCATCGTGCGCACAGCTTTCTCATGTCCAAATTTTCAGTTAAAATGCGATGTACAGCACTTTTTGAAATGCCTACCATGTCTGCTAGCTCTCACACTTTGAGTCGACTGTCATCCAATACTATTTTGTGGATTTTTTCCACCATTTCTGGCTTGGTCACCTCACTTGGTCGACCAATACGATGTTCGTCTTGGCAGCTCGTACGGCCTCGTTTAAACTCTGCCACCCAATATTTTATTGAGGGAGCAGACTCCCCAGAGTAGAATCTAGCTCAGCTTTAATATTGGTTGGACTGAAACCTTTCAAATGAAAGTATTGTATCACATAATGATGACAAATTTTTTCCATGTTTACAAATTCACTGAGATTGTTCACTATTTATGGCTGTCAAAAAAATACTATACAACGTTCTTCAAACTTCAAACTTAAGCTTTATAAGGTTGATACTTTCTAACACAGTCTTTTTTTTTTCAAATAAGTACCGCCATCTATGTTAGGTCGGGTACTTCTGGAACGACCCTCGTACATTGAGAAAAGGGATATACATGTGAAATTCCAATATATTGCTGATGAATTTTGTATGGCTTTAGATTTTTAAAACAATGTCTCTATTTTAGAAAAGCCAAGCAGTGGAAGACCTGAAGAAAGTTTGCAAGGATGAGTTGTCCAAAGTTATGTAGAAGTGCAGGAAGTCTCTGATGCTTGGAAAAGGAGGTGCAGAACTGTTAGTAGACTTTATGGGAACACATTGAACAGAGAAAGGCTATTCATCACTAAGTTTTAAGAGACAAAAATTAAGAAGCAAATTGTCTCAAATTTGCATAAATATACATTAATATGGAGTGAAGTAAACCCTGTAGGAGGATTTAAATTCACTATATTAACATAAAATATATAATTTTTATAATTTTACAACTGTAATAAAAAAATTTAGTGAAATAACATCAGTAATGCTAACAATTTTTTAGGGGATATATTAGTGCACAATGGAACAAGCAATTATTTATTATGACATCATCACAATATTGGGCTGCAATTTTTCATCATAATATACTTAAGTTTAGTAGTATCTTGCATCATATACATCATACTTTCCTGTTAACAATGAAGCAATGCTAGTCATCTATCTAACATTCAGGAAAAAAGTTTTGAATTGAAATAACTTCCAGCCGAAAGCATAAATTTGTATATAGTTAATCAGGCCTCCTGCCCTAAGCTTTCTATATTTGGTCTGGACTTTCATCCATGTAACTCCATTCTCGAGATTAAGAAAGGACAAACAGAAAGAAACAGTAGAAATTTATAGGTTTACAATTTTTTTCAAATTGCAGCCCAATGAATAACTGAATAAAGCAATTGAAATTAATTACTTCAAAATTAGTTGCACAAAATTAACAAAATATGGCAATTCTCATAACATTCTATTCTTTTTTCTTCCATTTTCATAGTTTTTGTTCGAGTTAGGGGGAGTGAAATGTACACCCTCCACACGGAGCCCTTGAATGACATGGAATTATGGATATTAAAAAATAAGATATAAAAAAATTTTTATATAGTGAATTTTTTACTAGAACATTTCTGAAATGACCCAACTTTTAAAGAAGAAGATTTATAAATTCACTATTATTATACACATTTACCATCAATAATTTATTTAAAATAGTAAGGATTTATTTGAAAATTTGTGTGTAAAATTTTGTGTAAAATTTGAAAAAACTTAAAATTTTATTTTAAAATTCTTTTTCTAAATTAAAAAAAATAAAAAATATTTTTTCAAATTCCATTTCTATTAATAAAAAATTTCAATAACCAGATCTTTATTTTTTCCTGTAACATTTTTCTATCCAATTTAAACTGAAATAAAAATAGTTCTAAATATGCCAATAATTTCATTTATGGAACACCAACAGATGTTTTTATTTTAATTTTAAAATAAATATTAAATATAATTGCTTGTTGATTTTATGGGAGATGCATTGCAATAATTTTTTTAACATCAATTCATTCAAATTCAAATCAATTTAATGGCATCATAAACTGAAAAATGTCTCGTAAAATGAAAATGAATAGTTATTTTAAAAAATTTCATTAACATTTGAAGATGCCAGAAAACTGGAGTAAGACTAAATAGAAAATTTCTCATTTAAAAAACTCCACTGACTTGAATTTTTGTGGTAGAGACAATAATTAAAGGAACAATTATTTACTTGACATCATCACAATGTCGAGCTGCAGTTTTTCATCACAATGCTCTCAATTTTAGTAGCGTCTTGCCCCTGTATATCATACCTTTCCTGTTAACAATGGAGTCATGCAGTCATCTAACTCCATACTCAAGAAAATTCTGAATTGAAACCATGCAACTTCTGGTATAGACTGGAAGTTTATGTATGGTTAATTGGGATCTCCTGCCCCTAAGCTTTGCATATCTGGTCTCAATTTTCATCTAAGTCCATTCACAAGATTAAGAAAGGACAGACAACAGATAGATTCCAGTAGAAATTTATAGGTATGCAATTTCTAAAAATTACAGTCCAATAATTTATAGGTATGCAATTTCTAAAGATTACAGTCCAATAATTATACAATACCAAAATGGTTTAACAATGATGTCAAGTCTTAAGTACTTAATTCATGATTATAAACATATCACTAGTGGGCACATTTTCTTAAAAAAAAATGTCAATAACTTCATTATTTCAATTCAAAAAATTTTCTCCTGAAAGGAGTTAGCAATAGTCATGCCATTCATCTGTCTAACAGGAAAAGTATGATGACACTACTAATTTGAGCTGGAGAGCATACATTTTAAATTTAATTAAAAGTATGATTATAAATTGCAGCCAGGCATTGTGACAATGTCACAATAAATAATTGCTCATTTAAAATGTATTGATAAATTACAGCTGAAGATAAAATAAATATACTTTAAAAATTTCAAATATGTAATTAAATGATTTTTCATTTTGTTTTCTACAATGTGTATGGAGATATGAATTTATTATATGGAATTTGACAGAATTGTTAATGTTTATAATTAATTCACAAGAAGAAATAAGAATTGGAGAAGCCTTAGGGCCTGCAATTACTTTCAACTGGGCAACTTTTTTGCCCATAAAATTCTCATAGTCAGCAATAGGTTCATAAACTTTACTTTTTAAATTTTGACCTCAAATATCTCAGCGTATAGATGGAATTTGAAAATTCTGGTTTTTTACATTGACCTTACCAGAAATTTTCAATTAAAATTATTTTATATACAAAATATTTTCTTTTTTTATTTGATATATTATAATATAATTAATTTTAAAAATGTTTCTTTCTATTCAGATAAAATTAATTACATTACTGAAAGGTATTTCCTAATTACTTCAACCTTAACTATTAAAATCCAGTTTTTTAATCTGCAGCAATTATTGAAAACAATTAAAAAATTATTATTATTATATACATTTTAAATTATTCTAAAATAAGTAAATAAATTGAAAAAGTCAATAATAAACTTTCTACAAACCTATAACCAGCGTGAAATATGAAATATGTTCAATTGCTTACGCTAATGTTTTCGGATCCCACTGGATCCTTCATCAGGCTATGTTCCATTTGCAACGATCCGTTAGAATGTCAGCAGTCTTTGGAACGAAATTTCAAAAATCGTATTCCGCATTCCATTTGGAAGCAATTGAACATATTTCACGCTGGTTATAGGTTTGTAGAAAGCTTATTATTGTATTCTTCCAGTGTGTGTCGATTATTTATTTGAAAAAGTAATTTGAATTTTTTTAATATTTACAATAGTTTTCTTCTTTTGTATTTAATTATAATAATTTAAGCGAACAATTATATTTAATGCCTATTGTAGTTATTATAAATATCTGTAAAAAATATTCCAGAAATAAATATATAATTTAGATTTATTTCATACATGTAATTATTGGAAAAATGCCAAACTGATAATCATATTCAAAAAAAAATGATGAAAAGGAAGTGAAGAATTACAGACTCATCAGTCTTATTACCTGTAATATACAAAATTTTCGTGAAAATAATAAACATGAGATTAACATCAAAGTTAGAATTTTATCAACCAACAGAGCAAATTGAGTCTAGAGAAGATTTGGCACCTGGGACCATATATAATTAGTTAAATTATTAATAGAAAAAAAATGAATGAATTTTAACAGCTGCCATATATAGCTTTTATTGACTTTTTTAGTATAGAAATAAATGCCATACTTGAGGCTGGAAACACACAGACAGGTATATTTTGTGTGAAACATTTTGTATTGTAATACAGGAGTTGAAATAACAGTGAACACATGGCCTCTGCATAAAAAATTTTGGCACCAACAAGCAAAAAGTCATCTCTACAGCCACAGTCCACAATAAAATATTTTGGCACAAAACACAATATATAGGAATAGTAAAACAACAGCATGGTCTGATTTCTTGATTATCCTCCATTTCCTATTGAAACACATGAACTGGCCTAATCCTCTGACCAGGACTGTAAAGCACTTATATGGGGGCCTGAAAACCTTTTTTTTAAACAAATTAATAAAGAAACATCCTAAGTTTTTCAACTTTGCAGTTTATTAATAAAGAAACAGCCTTTCTTAAAGATTTTATACTTTGTTAGTAAAAGTAATGATTTATAAAGGTAATAACTATAGGCCCCAAGTTTTCTCTGGCTCCTGGGAAAAATCCCCAGCTTCTCTCTTTTGACAGCCTTGCCTCTGACTTCCATGCAATAAAAATATGTATGTGCATGCTAATGCAGAATTTTACGTGCACAAATATTTGTCTGTTTATTCTGCCTCTAATCCTCTTCAAAATCAAAACACAGAGACAATACATAAATACAGTGATACCTCATACTTTGAATGACCCAGAGTTTGAACACTAAATTTGAGAGAAAGTCAACCTAGAGTTTAAATGACGCTTCTACATTTTGAACTGTGCATGAAGTGAAAAAATATGCCCACTACATAAATGACATCTATTCTGTGCCCAAGTTGTCTGTCACTCTTGCTGCAAAAGCATCTCTTGCATTATGTTCATGTGTTTTCAGTGCTTTTTTTTTGGCATGTTTGGTTTCCAAAACACCATGGCATCCTTGAAGTGTGGAAGCAATGAAGTCTAAGAGGAAAGATATGGTATTGATGATTAAGGTAAAAAAAATAACTTATTGCAAAACATGAAAGCAGTACACAAGTGGCAGATCTGGTGACCATGTTTAAGATGTTGAAGTCGACAGTATGCACAATTTTTAAGAACATGGAAGCAATAAAAGCAGCAAATGGAGCTAAAGGTGTGACAAAGTTGACCTCTGTATGTCATTGAGAAGATAGCAAAATGCCTCCCAGTGTGGATAAATGAGAAACAATTATATGCTGATATCATCTCCAAGATGATTATTTGTGAGAAAGCCAAGCAGTCAGCATAGTGAACTTAATGGGACATCACTTCTCACTAAGGTACAGTATATTAAATGTAATCATCATTTTATTATACAGTATTTATGTTTTTTATTTTTCATTTGGGCTTAAATTTATTATTTAGGGCAATTAATTGTGTTTTTACTTTAAAATACATTCAAACCTGTCTATAATGGAATAACATGGGACCAAGCAATTTTTCTGCATAGACAGGTTCCATTATATATAGGTTATCTACTACAGGTATCTCTTGATTAACATGATTAATTCCTCAATGCTTACATCAAAATAACATTAATCAAATAAGTGGGTAGCTTGGTACTTAATCAAACAATCTCCACCCAATAGAACAAAGTTTCAGTTAATAACAAATATTTTTAGTTTTCCACTGATAACAAAATTAAAAAGTTAAAGTTTTCTATGATAAAAATGAAGTAACTAAAAATAAAATGAAACCTTAGAGCTGTCTACCTTTGTCAGACAAAATTATATTCATGCTTTTTTCCCTACTTAATATTGATTGTGTTCCACACACATTTTAAACTGTATCATGTGGATAAAATGTTTCAACAATTCATGTCTGAGACACACACAGATTTGTTGCAAGTTCACAAGTTGTTATTCATTTATTTTTAACAAAAAAGAAAATATATATTTATATATTTTTTGTAAAATATGCATTAATAACTATGATATATTCTGAAAAAATTATATTTAAAATGTTTCTAATTTTATCAAATTAAACAGCTGATTAATTATTATCTTTTTATAGCCAGAATTATGTCATGTTTGTCCTGGATTTTAATATGTCGTATTTTCATTAATAAATAATATATAATCATCATTTTAGTATAATTAATTAATTGTAAAACTCTACACTTTTGTGAATTTGAATCCTTAAGAAATGTAAAAATCATGCTACAAAGAACAAGATTTTAACAAATTCAGCTACCAAATCAGCAATAATATTTTTTAGTTTAATATTTAAAAATTAAGAATTATTTAAATGTAAGAAAAAACAATTATAATGAAATCCATTAAAAAAACTAAGAGTGAATACCTATAAATGAATTAGGATATGAAAGAAAGAAAGATGAGAAAAAAAAAAGAGTTGAATAAAAATAAATTTAAATGAATATAACAACATTTTCTTTAAGAAAGAAATTGATTCCAAGAAATTAAGCTAATGAATGTGGACAGAAATATTTAGAAATATGAAATTATAAAACAATTTGAATTTTTGTTTAGGATACCCTTTAAAAAAGAATTTTAAAATCTTATCACAAATAAATCTCAAAGTAAATCAATTATTATTTAAATTTAATTCTTACATCATTCACTAGACACTAAATTTGTATTAAAGAATATCAACAATTCCAATCTGACTTCTTTAATGCTAAAAATGGATCAATTTTAATTACAAAATAATCAAAAATGATCATTAAGTGAATTTTAGTATAATGTCAAGGATATTTTTAGGATAACATCAAGGACAGAATTTTTATATACATAACACTGGTAAGAAAATTGCTCTATATAAATATGAAATAAATTGTTTAAAACTAAACATTAAATTTCATTTAAATTTGAAATGATTAACATATTCAATTTACATAATAAAATGTTATGGTATATAATTTATCAAAATCATGATTAAATAAATTTGATTATTAATATTTATATATAATGTTATATGTAGAATAATTCAACTAAAAAAAAATGTCTCTATAATTAAAATATAAATTTATTTCATATCAATAAATATCCAAAAAACAATACTGAAATAAATTATTATATATNTATAATTTTGAATAATATAAGAAAAATTATTATGTATATATTAATTACTAATTTTAATAGACATACAACTGCACTTTTTTTTCTTTCATACTAATGAATTCATTTGAAATTCATTATTCATTTAAAACTAATCAATATTATTACTATTATTAACATAAAGTTTGGAGAAAAATTACACTTTCAGCATTTTTTATATTAGATGAGAACCATACAATAGAATGATTCAATCATAAAGCTAAGAAATAAATCATTATAATCCTTAATTTACTCATTTTTTCCCCTGTAATATGAAAAAAAAAATACATAGTAAACTATTCTTTTCAAGACTTTTCAAGAGTAAAAATTTTGAATTATTTTTATTGCATGTTTTTCTTCTGTCTATAAAGCTATTTAAAATATTCAACCTAAAAAATTTTTTAAGTTATATACAAGATGCTTAAATCTGAATATCAGTACTGAAAAATCTTAAAAAATTAAACTATAAAATCTGACACACTAATATTTACTTTATTATATTTTTACTAATTTTATGTCTAAGCACATTCAACATTATTCTTTCATTCATATAGTATTCAAAGGGTGCATAGTCTAAATGCTAATGACCAATGTTTTATTTTCTTCAAAAATCACAGATAAGTAGAAATTTTTGTGTCTTCGTTATTTTTACAGATCATAGACAATGTTGTTGTGTGTTTGAATAATAATAATAATTTATCAAATCTAGAAACTATAAACCAAACAATTAAACAATATCAAGTTTATTTTGGGATATGTTATATAAAAATTAAATTACAGCATAAAAGTTAGCCTGGATTTTTTAATAATGTTTGCATTTTTTATTAAAAAACACCTATCTGTTTTTCACATTATAAACTTTATAATACAAATTACTAAAGAAATGATTAAAAACATTTTAATTATAACCACTCGATGTATAAAAAGTATCTCTAGTCCTCTGTAGCTTCAATGAATAAGCAGAATGGCACCAAAATTCATATGCACACTATTCAAGGCATGGGAAAAGAATTATGTAAAAAAATTTAGTTCAAAATATGTTGATGGGAAAATATGTCATGTAAATCATAATTTCCTAGCAGTGAAGTAGTATAAATACAAGTATCACAAGTGGTAAAAACATGCATCTCACCAAAAATGTGCTTAAATTGCCAAGTTATTCATGTTAATTGATGCAATGCTGCATCTGCCTTATTCACATAAGAATTTAGATGATTTAGATGAAAACATTTGTCAAGGGCCTTTATTAACATGCAGAGTTAGACAAATGATTGAGATGATGTTTGAGGAGATTGGATCCTTTCAAGTTAAGGCTGGAAGGGAAAGGAAGCCTCTCATACCTCAAATAACAGAGGAAGTTACTACTGCTATCGTGGCCTCCATCTGTGAATGATGCAGCTGGAGTAGCATAGCAGTTGGATGTTCCATATTCTACTTTAAAAAAGTGATCTACTATTACTCTTACAAAATTAGTTATCACCATCAATTGTTTCAAGATAGTCCTAAAAATAGAATGCAATTCACTAATGTTTTTAGCCAGAATAAAAGTGAATGTTACCTTCCTGTGGAACAACTTAGAGAAACAAAGCCAATTTTTATCTAAATGGGACAGTAAACAGTCTCAACATTCAAAACTAACAAATATGGGCTTCAGAAATCCAAGATGTTACCCACCAAATTTCTCTACACTTGCTAAAAATCACTGTCTAGTTTGGTTTCACATCAATTTCATCCTTAGACCTTTTCAGGAGATATCCATTAGGTCCAACAATCCATTCCATTACTGTATCTCCACATGCTATATAGCTCTGTAATTCTGCTTTTCTCTCATGGTGTTTTAATATTGTACAGCAAAATATTCCCCAACAGCATATTTTGGAACTAAATTTTTTCCACATAATCCTTCTCCCCATACCTTGAATAGTATATATGTACAAATGTTGGTGCCCTTCTGCCCATTCACTGAAGCTAAAAAGCACCCTAAATAGAGATACTTTAAATTATAACTCCCAAAGCTGAAAAAGCTTACAGTAAATAACAACACAACTTTTGTAGTTTTTCCAGCAACAATTTAATAAAATAAAATGTTTTCAGCCACTTTTTAGGAACTGCCTCAGGTTTATTACACAAATCAAAAAATGTACTGTCCTTTCCAAAATAGAACATTCAAATACAAACATTACATTAAGTTTTTTACATAATTAAAAAAAATATTGATGTCCTGAACTTTCCTAGAGATACTTTAATTGAAATCACCTAGTATATTAAATAATAAAGAATCTATTACTATCAAATAGAATCACAATTTTTTAATCCAGAATATTTTTTTTATTTAATAGTGAAAACAGTTTTTTAACTTTGATTTTATTCATACAGTATTACAAGAACTCTTCTTGGAATCAAACTTTTCAACAGAACATACTATTAAATAATCAATATATTTCATTGGATCAGCAATAATGATAGAGTTTATCATATAAATTCAAATAAAAATATGAAATATTTTATTTGAATTTATATGATAGAATAAGATTTAGACTTTATATGATAAGGAATGAATAAAAGTGTATGTGTGTACACAATAAGCAAATACAACACGGTTTCGACAACATCAATATATATTTATATTTTATCAAATGAAGTTTTCAAGGGGGAAATATGTTTTCTGTCATGCTAACATCATAGATTATATCAATGTACACAAATATATCAATCCATTATAAAAATATGAATCTATTTTTATTTGAGTGAGTATTTTATAAGAAAACATATTGTTAGAAATTTAGAAGCTTCACATTATTCTGAAAAATATTCAACTACAGCATCAAAATCAAAATACTGTATTTAAATTTTGATTTACTAAAACGTAAATCAACATTTTAATTTTAGTCATCATCTTGAGCAAATCTAAATATTATAATCTGGGTATAACAAATTTATTATTTTATACAAATTAAAACACATAAATTTGCACTAATAAAAGTGGAAAGTAGTAAGTGACTTACTCCTCCCATCTATTTTCATTTGTTTTAGTAGTTCTGTGTCCTTGATCCACCATAGTTGTGTAGTTTATACCGAAATTTTTGTAAAAATCAGTAATCTTTTGAGTTTATTCTCAATACTTCATTATATATAATTCCCTATCTGGCTTGTTTATTTTCGCTGTTGTTGTTGTAGTAATGGTACTGTACATTTTATATTAAAATATTACTGTTTAAAAACAGAACATTTTCATTATGAACTGCATTTTCTTAATATGTAGTAGACTACATACTATTCTGAACACAGATAATATAACTTATTTGTTGCATTACTGCTTATAAACATATCCATTAACAATTTCATTTAGTTTGTCACTAAGTTAAGTGGAGTTTGTAATATTTAATGACATGCTAAAATCATGGAATGATACAAAATACATTGGTTTTCTGCAGTGTTTTAAGGCCATTTGGGGAAATTGATATGGATTATTGAAATCAACCAGAAATGAGTTAAAAGTTTTCCATAAAAATTAAAGGAAAAACTTCAAAATTTCCAAATTTCAACATTAACTGTTTTTAGGAATGAATTAGGTTTGGATAGCAAAACATGGTTATAATTCTGTAATAATTGTTTAGTTTATCATAAAAAATATCTTAAAGATCAGAAAATAATGAATACTTCACACAAAATCAATCTATTGATTAAAAACATGCATATAAATAATCAAGAAGACTTGGACTATTTCAAAGACTGATTAATTTATATATAGCACTATACTATATAATCTAAACTTTAATATAGTTTGCAAATTATTTACGTTATCTTTAGTCAGTCAAATCTAATATGACATATATAAACAATTATCTTTCTTCCATTATCAGTTATACAACTGTTTATCATTAATCAAATATATTTGATGAAAATATGACTCAAATAATAAAATTCCTACAATATAAATCTGACATTACTCGAGAATGAACTGCAATATAGCATTATCAGAATAAATACATATTTATTAGCCAAATACATATAAATATACTTAAACTCTTTGACTGTTAAATGAAAATAAATTTTTCATTAATTTAAATAAAGACAGTCAGATTTGTTTAAAAAATAATAATTGTAAAATCTGGAGCATTTCTTGCTGCCTTTGAAATATCCTTTTCTTTGCATTACATAGATATTTGCAATAATTCTAAAAGTAATTTCTAACATATTTCTTGTAACTTAAAGTAACTTCTTAATAATTTTTCAGTAATTATTTGTGAATAACTTTTATTTATGACTAGAAATACAGTAACTGAATAAATAAAGAATTATTATTATGAATTTGTGTCTTTCTTCCATACTGAAAGATTCAATTTTAATACAATGAATCAAGTAATGCAATAAGTTTTTCTATGTAATCTACAATTGCATAATTTTACTATTTTTTTAACTTCAATACATTTTAAAATATTAATTAATTTTCATTCACGACGAGCAATAACACTCCCGACATCATAAAAATTAAAACCCGTATCGTATATTTAATGAAATCGCAATTGCAATTGCAAATCATTAAATATACGATTATAATAAAGCATAATAAGTCTATTTAAAAAGTTTATTATATTCAAACAAACTCAATAAAATCAAATAATAACTAAATCATTAATATTATAAAAGGAAAATTTCTGAATAAAACTGAATTTTCATCAAAAAAATAAAAATTTCAACAAATTTTCCAATAAAAATTACAAAAAAAAAGTTGGAACTCCTACAGAAAAAAGAAAAAAAAGCTTACAACTATTAACACCTGGAACATTTATTGATTAAGTAAAATAATGCAAATATTTAAAGTCCTCCCTTCTTTTACTAAAGATTAAAACACGAATAATATTTATTTAACCGAAAATATTTACAGCATGCCAGTAATTTCGAAATCTTCAACAAAAATACACCTTTGATATAACACAATTTCAATACATTAAAAACCAATTCAAACAAAGCAAATAAATAAATAAATCATTTAGATTAATAATAATAATTATAGCGAGTGTAATGTATAAAGCGTAATTAATCAATGTAAATTTCGAGGTATTGTGACGTATTGTGTGTAACACACACAAACACAATACATCGCACAATACATGCTGTATACGCGTAAACACGTCGTTAAAACGAATGAAAATAGAGAATTTGAGTTAAATAACCGCAATAATTGTCGATTAGGTGTGAATTTATAGATAACTGTCGAGGTATTAGGCGATGACTTCCATTCATTCTCACCTCTGTACTTGATATAGAGTTGCTCTAGTCTTTTCTTATCCACCGACGCTTTATGTTCTTTAAAATAATATTCTGGATTCTGAAAATAATTATCAGAAGCAACGTCTAACTTCCAGTCGTGTTTGGTAAGACAGTAAATTGCAGTCTTCTCTCCAGTTCGAGTGAAAGTGACGAATTGTTTCACTTTCTCCTTCTGCGATGACTTTAACTTGTGCTAAAGGCGTAAAGAAACGCTTTAAATGTGTCGGAATTTCTTTAATTATCTTTAAGTAAAAACGCAGCAAGCCACACTTACCATAATTCTTCGTCAACACCGATATTACCCTAAACCCCAAACGACACGGGTTGGAGATTATCGGGCGCGCTTCGAGATTACGGGCATGCGCGTTAGTGGGATGCAACGTAAACAGCTGTTTGTGGGAAGAAAATCGTCGATTTCGTAAGAATTAATGCACGAAACGTGATCGTTTTTTTATGGAAGAATATCGTTTTGTGGTCGTATTTTGTCGTGCCGTCGGTAGGAAATTAAATGGGATCGGTTAGGATTACGTAAAAAGTTTCGTCATGTTGGTGAAGACGTCCAGGACCATCGCTTTGTGTTCGATGGCGAATTTCATCAATGCCGCCGATAGGATTATTATGCCTATTGCTATTATTCCTATGACTGACGATTATAAATGGAATCTACACTGGCAGGGTTGGATATTGAGCGCCTTTGCTTTCGGATACATCACCAGTCAGATTATCGGTGCCAGTGCTGCTTCCAAGTTTGGTGGAAAAGCCGTGATGACCAGTGCCGTGTTTCTGTGGTCCGTGTCTACCGTTATAACTCCCCTCGTCGGTTCTTCCTTGCCTCTTCTCATAACTTGCAGAGTCGTTCTCGGTCTGGGCGAAGGTTTAGGCCTCCCCACCATATTTCACATATTTGCCCACACGGTGCCGGTGGAAGAGAGATCAAGGGCTTTCGGTTATCTGGTGGCTTCGGGAACCATAGGACAGACGATATCTGCACTCGTCTGCCCTCATCTGCCATGGCCGTGGATGTTTTATTCCTTTGGATCCATGGGTATAGCCTGGGTGTTTCTGTGGATGATAGTGTACTCGGAAATACCCGATTCTGAAGAGCAAGAACTTCCACTTGTATATCCTAAAGTCGTTAACGTAAATGTGAGGTGGACGGAATTCATCAATCATTGGCCTCTGTGGGCTATTTACATCGCTCATTTTGCCATGAATTGGTCTAACTACATCATAATGCAATGGTTGCCTACTTACTTGGCTCGTAATCTCGGTGCCGATAAAGAAGCGATCAGTCTGACGGCCATGCCGTATGTCATTAATTCGCTGTGTGGAGTGGTGGCTGGCCACTTTGCAGATTCCTTAATAGTCAGAAAGTGGACTGTGTTATCAGTTAGAAGACTGATGACTAGCATTGGCCTAATAGGTCCAGCAATTTCTCTGTTATGTTTTTGCACTGTTAACAGTCTAATGGCTGCTGTTATTTTTGTATCAATATCGATGGGCCTGTGTGCTTGTAATGCAGCCGGACATCTCAGTAATCATGCGGACGTAGCACCAAATCATGCAGGGATTACTTTTGCAGTTTCGAATACCCTAGCGACTATTCCTGGTATATTGTGTGGTCCACTGACTGCCGAATTAGTTACTCAATCACACGGGAGGTGGTTTCCGGTATTTGTACTTGCTGCAGGTGTGAATTTTGCAGGTGCTGTTATTTATGTCAGTCAGAGTTCAGCAAGCCAAGCTCTGTAAATCAAATTGAAATATCTATTTTTAAACCGATATGTATAATACAAGTTGCCACTAAGACCATTGACGATAAAGTAAATATATTATGTATTCATAAGATGTCAAGATAAAAAAAAAATATTTACTATAAAGTTTCTGTAAATAAATAGTAAAAAAATCTTGAATAGTTTTAAGTATGTAATTATTTAATGTTTCAATGTCAAAGGAATGTTGGCATTGTCATAACAAGGAAGGAAAAGTAATATATTTACAACTTGTTATATGTTCTAAGAATTTAAGTAGGAAAAGAATTCCTATCAGAATAAAGTTAAAAACTTAGTTATAATAACATTAAAGTAAAAAAAAAAAAAACATATTTATTATTTAGAAAATATAGTAGTTTATTATTTGAATGAATTATTTTCCCCATATAATTTGAATAGCATATAGTTTTAACTGTATTTAAGAGAATAAAATATTTGAATATACAAGGATATTTACAAATTATTAAATTCTATTTTGATTTAGTGATTAAACTATAATATTTTACTTAGATGTAGAATTTACACAAGATGCATTTAGTCTATTTAAATGTAAAAATTCTAGTCTTGAGATAGCATAGAATTGTGTAATTAAGTTCTGAATGAACAAAAACAAAAGCAATGCAAGTGACTTATTGGAAACAACTAATCACTTTGAAAGCAATCTTGATATTGTTAAGATCTCTGTGACTAAGTTATTAATAAAAACAATTTTGATCTAAAAACTTTTAGATAAATTATATATTTTTTACATTTTTAGCACTAAGAATATGGTAGTTTAATAAAACTTTTAAATCTATAATGTATTATTAGAATAAGCATTTTCATGAAATTAATTATTATACTGTATATAGAATACAATAATAATAATTATAAGTAATGGATAAAATATATTTTTCTATAATCTAAATCTTAAACTTTCTATTTATAAAAGATCAGTTGCCATTTTAAGATTTGGCAATGTTCTTTCAATCACAGGCTTCCTGATTACTCATATAATAAATATCCTGTTCATAGATTTATCAAATTTATTAGATGACAGATTTATTTTTTTCATAAAATTTCTGATAAATATTTAACACAAAATTATTCTTTTTGTAAACAATCCCACCTTTTTATTATAATCTTAATTATTATAAGATTATTATAAATTTTTGATATTAAAAAGTTTTAAAATTATAGTTTAAATTTGTTTGGTTTAAAAATTTATTAATTCATTAATGTATAACTTATAGATTAATTGTTTGGATTTTATTCTTTTTCAAATTATAATTAATTAAATTTAGATAATAACTGTCTCATAGTGTTACCACAATATAAAATAATAGTAGCACTCAAATCTGTATATTAGATGCACAATATATGGTCCACAGGCCATGAGCTCTGCTAAATGTTTCAATGTAGGCAATCACCTGATTTTGGTAAAAATATTTTTGTTATAATAGGCCTAGGTGAATAGTCATAAATTCTTAGCATCATTTTAAATTAAATCCATGTAATGTATTTAAGTATGATGGAATACACCTCGGGCAATTGCTCATAGAGCAATAAAAGAAAAAGAAATTATGAGATATTCAAGTTTAATATAGTTTTGTTGGATTTGCACACAAATGTTTGTTAAATGTCTATACAAATGCATTTTACCTGTAATACTGCAATCCATTTAAAAATTTAATCTGAAGCAGTCCAAGGTAACACTTAAGTTGGTGCACTGCTAGTTTATACACTACAATGTTCATCATTTTTTTGATTATGCATTATTAATTAACCTAGCAATTTATCTCATATTATCATAGGTATTATAATTTACTCTATTTGTACTTGATCAGTTTATTTTAGTTTTTTGTTTAAAACTCAAGTTTATAAATCTCATAGTAATACATCTTGCCAATTTTAATATTTTAAGGGCCATCTGGTAATTATAGTTTTTAAGCCTTTTTTAATCCCCTCCTTTCCTGTTGTATACAATGATGTACTTTTGGCAACCCTCCCCCATTAATTATGTGTTCACATATCTCTTGACAATGAATAAATGAAAAAAAAGTACTGCAAGCGTTTTCTAATACTTTACACAACTAATAAGTAGGCTTACAATGAATTTGTATGTCACCAATACTATAAAAAAGTCCACATAAATAATGAGGACCAACTTCCACCCCATTGTGTACAATGCCATACTTTTTGCAACCCCTTTCTCTTAAACTGTACACATAATTAATGGACAGACACAAATCAATGAATTAAAACTAGTTTTTTTGTTGATAATCACAAAATTTATAACATTATCTAGTAGAATAGTTAAAGATGCACTTGCTTGGGATCAAAGTAGTATATTAGAAAAATATATTTTAATGTAAGAATGTTAAGCAAATCAATATTTGCAATCATTGATAATCTATTTATAAATAAAATTTATTAAACTACATAACAATGAAAATATCTGTTTAATATACATTTCTGCTTATAGTATACTGTATTTTTGATACTTTTATTTCATTAAAATAGATTATTTGTGAAAATATCAAAGATTATTGTAAAGTTCAACTTAAAACTGTTAAATAAAATATGTAATATGTATACAATATGTAATATTAAACTAATGAAACATTACTTTTATTTTCCTTATTAATATAATTTTTATGTTAATTATGAATTAATCTGAAGAAATTTTGATTATTTTTTTGGTTGCCAAATATATTTTTAAAGAATAATCATTTTTATCATAGTGGGTGGCTGAACTTTGTCACAATAGGGGCATATATCACCTATTAGAAATATGCAAGAGAAATATTATATAATATCCTCTATTAGAACGGTTATATATATATATATATGTATATATATATATAGCTAAAAGTCTATAATAAATGGAAACCATAGTAAGGTCCAGGAGAGCAACATGCAGTTTGGCTATTGTGAGTATATAAAATTAAAATATTTGCATTTTAAAAGTTAATCTTTATTTTTACAGAATATATAATACTTTATAATTACCATACATGTGAAATTTTATGCTCATAATGCATACATATTTTTTAATATTTACATTAAAAAACTTAACTATTCCATTCTCAATTTTTGAAAATTGGCATATTGTGCATATACATGCTTTTTGAAACACTTAACTGTAAGCTTGCATATTATAAAATTACACATTTTATTTCTGTTAAAATGGTAATATGATGTTGAAATTAGAAGTATTGTACAGGGTGTTCAAAAAGTAACTGTGCAGTGAGGAATTTGTAATGACCTTAAAGTTATATGTACAGCATTGCATACAAAACCTGTAAGTTGTAAGTTCTGCATTAGATGGCATTAGTAATTGCTGACAGATGTTCTGGTTTTTGACTACATAAACTTCCATGGAATCTGGTCTGCTAGGTCACTGGACCTCACTACCCTGGTTTTTGGAGCCTCTGGGGGACATTTCCAGCATTTGCTATAAGAGAAACTGCAATATTGTAAATAAAACTTTACTTAAACTTCTTCCATTGCACAGTAACTTTTTGGACATCCTGTAGATTATTTATTTATTCAGAATTTTTTCCAAGAGAATCTGTAAGGCAACTGATGAATGAGAGATAAGCTGGATCCTAACATGAGGGTTGATTGATAAATAAGGTGTACCACAGATTTCTATGAAGTGCAGGGACAGAAACTTGATGGTCAACATTAGCCACAAATAGTCTGTGCAAAGTTTTGGTTTGTTGTGTTGCATTGCTGTATAACAGTCAAGTTTAAAGTCAGATTCATTTTCTTTATTCTGTATTAAGCAGTAATTTGTGAATGAACTTTAACATTGGACAGTTACATGTGAAGAGAGAAACAGGAAGTTTGGTGACTTATTGTGAAATTTTATAAGCACAAACTTGCTATATTTGCAGAGTAAGTCCAAAAAAGTGTCTTTTTCTTGCACCATGATAATGTAAAACTGCAACAGTAAGAAAGCGGAAAATGCACAGAAGCTGAAGTTACTGATTATTCTACATTCTCCTTATACAACTCAGGTCTGGAACCATTAGACTTCTGATTGTTCCCAAAATTAACCCTTAGATATACAAGACTTAACAGAATGTACCATATATGTAACAAAAATCTCATTTATTTTATTTATATCATGAAATTTCGAAAGGTGATATGATTTATTACTTTTTTACGGGCACTGTAAGCTCCTTAGGCTTAGATAGTTTGCCTGATTATTTTCCTCTCACCAGTATATTTGGTTTGAATGCATTTAATTCATATACATGAATTTTATTAGGATATTTAAATATATTATTTTCATATTTTAGAGTAGAAAGGATATCTCTCTGTATGATATTTATTTGTTAAATATTAGTAAAATTATTCAAAAGAAAAAATAATTCAAGAATTTTGTAAATCTAAATGTAAAAAATTAATTTGTTTTTTAACTCATTTCAAAAATTCTAAATAATGATGAACTTAGAATATTCATTGTATATGTTCTGAAAGTCTTTAATCCATTATTTATAGAATCAGGATCTGCAAATAATGGCTTTGATTTGATTTCATTTGATGGGATATAGCAAAGCAACATGGAGGCAATCCACCAAGGAAGGATGCTTCCCAGGAGGACTTTCTATGGGAAACTGGCTCCTATTTGGGCGTTAGACACACTAAAGAAATCCGAAAATTCCACATTGTCATCTGTTGGTTGGCACAAACCTGCAACCAACTATCAGTGTCTGAACATCGGCACCGGTGTGCCTTGCAAATAGTAATAACTAACTTCTGTATTATAGTTTCCTTTTAATTTCATTATTGTTCGAATAGGTCCTGTTGTTCCTGTATAATTTATGTTCAATGTTCTCAAACATATAATATGAATTAAAACTTACATTAATATCATATGTTGGCTGAAATTTTGGTAGTATGGAATTAAAACATTCCTTTCGTTGCTTATTTATTGGATATTAACTTCTCATTAATTTTCTTTCTCAACAATGACAAAAAACCTTTTTCGTTCATCATACTTTAAAAATAGTTGCAGACATTGAGTTTAAACCAGAAATTATTTTATTGACTTCATTTATTTATTTCATACGTTGACAGGGTTATGCATTACATAATAAACAAAAAATTGTTGATTTAAAAAAAAAAATAAAACCTTTATTTTTAGAAAAACTTTTCAGCAATAGAGTAACCATCCAAGTTTTGTCTCCCATCTGCATTCAAATGTCTTGTTGTCTACTAATACTATGAAGCACCTTAAAGTGGTGACTCCACAATAGAGATGTTTTGTGCTCTGCAGTTTGCAAAGTGAAAATCAATCATTGTGGAATGTGAGTAATCTGCAGGAGTTGTAGAATCGTGGCTGCTGTGGGTCGAGTGGCAAAGGTATGTTGTAGCGAGCATAGAATTTGAATATCGGTTGGATGCATGCCATTAACATGGTGTACATATTGAGAAATTGTAATGGGCAAATGTGAAACTTGGACAGTTCTCTAATGTTTTAATGTACTGTACAGTACATTAAATGTTCTATCAATAATTAACTTAATTATAATTAAAAAGTACCATTCTTTTTGGAAGAATCTGTACTTTTGCCAATTATAGTAGTATAATAATAATTGATAATTAACATTTATGTAAAGAATCTAAAGTGTTTGATGTTATTCAAATCAATATTTGCAGATTCGTTCAATTTACAATAAAATATATTATGTATATTGAATATTTATTGGATATATTTATTGAATAAATATCTTTCTAATGTTATTCAACTATACATAAATTGACTATGCATGCTTGATATTTGAAGAATATTTGATTATTATAAATATAACACAGTGGAGTCCTGTACAATGCAGGAGATACGTTCCATATTATAGGAAATCGTGTTACTGAGAGACACATTATCAGACAATGTTATGCAAATTTAAACCTTGAAGAAGAAGTTGAAGAAGAAAATGTATATACCTCTGGATGACAAAATTTGAATTTTGTATGAGTACTAATCACAATTTTTTGTTGCATTACATGGTAGTTCCCCATAATACATTTTATATATGGGCATTAAAATAAAGTACAGTAAATGGTTTTCTATTTTATGGGTATTAAAGTAAACATTGAAATTTGTATGTTATATTTATGGTGTGTGTATGTACGTGTGTGTGTGTCAGATGGCCCCCAAACTGTTCTAGTCATTTTTCCAAAATGAAATTCTATGTTTGGTCAGAGTTCACACATTACATAACTCTTACATTAGGTTCCCATATGAACAGAATATTTTAGCATGTGAGCCATCATTAAAGTAATATTTACAGGATAAGAAGTAAACCAAATCATAGATTAATCAAGGATCACCTAAGGGGCATAAGCAATTTGGTTTAATTGATCTGCAGATTGATAACTTTGAGAACTAATATAATATACACACTACATTATACTGATTTTATTTATGTGCAAATTGTATGTAAAGTAATCTCTACATTCTTTTATAAATTACATTATGCTGTTTTGTAAAAATTTGATTATATTTGTATATTTAATTAAATACTATTTATAATTTCTTAACAAATATAGTACAGATAAGAAATTAACAAAAATCGTCATTGAGTAAGTACAAAAATAAAAATAATTAATTATTTTTATTTTATAGTTTTTATTTTGAATAAAGACATTTATTATTATTATTATATACATATAGACGTAATAGCAAATATTTTTATCACATTTTAAATATACAGTTTGAAAAAAACTGTATGAAATTTCATTTATGTCTTTACAATGTTATTCACAATGTAGATAAAACATTTCAGTCTTTAATTAATATAAACCTGAAAATCTTTTTCGTGTGTTACAAAAAGTCTAGTCTTTAGCTTGAGCACTTAATTCTGCTTTTTTCTGAGCTTTTAATTTTTCTAGAAACATTTCCATTTGTTGTAATGTTTCTCTTTGTTTAGCTGGCATTACCAAATATTCTTTTGTGGAATCTTCTTTGATTTCTGGGGGCGTGCTTGGTTCTGCCTGCAGTACCTCGTTTATTTTTTGCGCGGCAGCCATGGCAGCTTTTAGAGCGTGCTTTTCTTCTGAATTATTCCCCAAAGAATCAAAACTGTAAGATTTTGAAAAAGCTGATTTGTTAAAATCCTTCTTTTTTGCCATTTGAGCTGCTTCTTGAATTCTTTTCAAAGCATCTAAATCTGGTGCTCTACTAATCACGACTTTGTCTTTTCTTGGTACTTTAGAGTAATTTTCTTTGTGTATTTTATGTTTAGAATTTCTGAAATTTTTACTATAATGATAATGAGGTTTAAAATATTTATCATGTTTATAATCTTCTGGAGGTGGTGATTTTGACTTTTTATATTTGTAAAACTTCTCTTTCTCATAAGAATGTGCATATGACCTTTCTTTTTCATAAAAATGAAAATGATGTGACTTTTCTTTTTCATGAAAATGACGAGACTTTGGAGGAAAACTATGTCTAAAGGATGAATGTTCATAATATTCATGAGAAGCTGACTTACTTTTATCGTATTTAAAATTCTCTTTCTTTGTTTCAGTTCTGGATTTCTTTGCACTCTTTTCTGACAAATTTGAACTATGATTTGAAGATTCATCATCATTACTTAAATCATTATTTTTATGATAAACGTCATCGTGATAAGCCGAATGAAAGTGCTGTGACTTTTCTTTTTCATGAAAATGACGAGACTTTGGAGGAAAATTATGTCTAGAGGACGAATGTTCGTAATATTCATGTGAACTTGACTTACTTTTATCATATTTAAAATTCTCTTTCTTTGTTTCAGTTCTGGGTTTCTTTGTACTGTTTTCAGAAGAATTTGAACTATGATCTGAAGACTCACCATCATCACATAAATTGTCATTTTTATGATAAGCGTCATCGTGATAAGCCGAATCATTAGAGTGAGACACTTGCTTTCTTTTTTTGCTTGTGATTTCTGTACTTTCTGGCGACTGCGAAAACCATCTTACTGGGCTTTGTTCTCCATTTTTTGATTTAGATGCTTCTTTTTTAATATTCTGTATGACGTGAATATCATCCTTCTTCTTCTCTAAATAGGCTTTTATATCTCTATTTGATAAAGATGAAGGATTAAATAATGGCATTGCTTCATTCCTCATAACATACACTAGTTTTGATAATTCTTTATCAGTCTTATTTTCATTTCTAGGATAAGTTTCATTAGAACATTTTTCTTTAGATGAAGTCGATGAAGAAGAAGAAGACGATGACGATGAGAATGACAATGATGTTGATTCTTTACTATATTAAAAAGAAAGATTTAAATAATTTCATATTTTATTTATATAAACCAGCGGCGTAGCGTGGGTGTCAGTTGCCCAGGGTGGAGGAAAATTTTGCCACCCCCTTATTTAGGTATCTCAATTTAAAGACTAAAATTCAGTTTCGTCACAGAATAAGTAATGAAAAATCCCGTGCTCATTTCAATGTCCGAATCATAGGTGCGACAAAAATATGAAATGAAATCATTCAAATTTCTACAAGATATTATTATTATTTATTGTGAAATTTTGCTGCCCTCTAAAAGTGCCATCCTGGGCGGGCTGTCCCTGCCACCCCCACTATGCTATGCCACTGATATAAACAAAATCATTTAACAATTAAAAAACATGCTTTGACAAATCTTAAATGTTAAAAAAAAATTATAGTTTTTTTTTAATGTTAAGATTTTTCAAAGCAACTTTATAGGAAATATAATTATTGTGAATTTACTTTTAATGATATTATAGTAGAGTGTCATTTATCTGAATCAATTGGGGACTGAGGTTGTTCAGATAACCGATTATGTATGAAAAAATATATTAACCTATCCCATGTTGAAATTTTTATCCATTGCGTGTCACTTTGAGTTGAATTTTCGTTGATGTTAAGCCTAATGAAAATTTTTATAATAATAATCATGGCTATTGTAGCGTTAAAAATTATTTCTTTATTTTGTACAAACAAAATAAATATATTGAAAAATATAAAAACCAAAAAATATATACTTTAGAAGTTGATCTAGTACTGTATCAAAAACGTTCGATTCAACACGACCCACAGTACTCAGAAAAACACCACACAAAAGTGCCAGTGCTGCCAGTTAAAACACACACACCAACAAAAAATATTGGAGTAGCCCAAGACATAGCCAAAGGTTGCAGCGCCACAGCACTAGCGGAAATTTAAATTTGCCGACTGGAACGCTTTTGGTTAACCGGCTTTCAGATAAATGGCGCTCTACTGTATTAAAATCAGGGCTGTGGAGTCAGAGTCAGAGTCGTGGAGTTTTGGTGTTTTAGCCGAAGTCTGAGTCATAAAAAAATCTGCTGACTCCGACTCCTTTTTACTTATGTATATAAAACGAAAAAGTATTGAAATCATGTCAAATTTGACCCTCCAAGTTTTTTTTTTTTTTGCAAATCTACATGTTTGGAGACCTCTCGAACCCCTCAAAAAGTCAATAAAAGGGGAAAAATTCGCACACACATGTATGTTAACGTCTAATTTGTTTAATTTCTTTATTTTCTGTTCTGAGATATTAAACAATATCTCAGAATGGGTAAAGTTTAAGAAACAAAATGTGGCACTGTGGATTGCGTATAAAGGGGCGTTATTTAATACTATTAAATTTTGGTTCTTAATTAAAGGTCGACAGGGTGAAGACCTAAAAGTGGTCATGGGTCATATCTCTTAATGAATATTTTACTCATTATAAGCATTCAAAATTAAAAAAAAAAAATAAAATAAAACTCGTCTCTACCCTCAAAGTAAGCTTTTTAGCCATTTTATAATAGTACAGTAAAACCCATTAAGATGTTCTCGCCTAAGATGTTAGAATGTATACAGGGACACGATTTAGTTCAACCACTTTAACGCTTAATAACTAACTCCTGTGTTAAACCATCTGACTCCAATTCTGACCACTCTGACCACAGAAATTATTAGGCTTCAAACAGGATGAACAAAATCATGCCCCTCCACATAGTCTAACATCCACACACATAGAAAAAACCTCAAATCTTTTGCATATCTTGAAATTTCAAGGTGTCCTGAGTCCAAAAAGGTAAGAATTTGGGAGGGGCCATTTTTTGAGCGAGCACTACACTTTTCCTCTGTTATATATAAGGAAAAGTAAAAATTATTGAATACATATTTATATATTACTTAGAGAAGTCTTTTAGCTTTGGAATAAAAAGTTTCTACGCTCTATCTTTATTAGAACTCTATTTATTGAATCTTTTATTCTGAAGTCATGTGATGACATTAGAATTTCTGGGTTTCTTTCGGTAACAAGTCCGCCCCTGGTCGGAGTCGGATGGTAAGGAAAAGTCGGAGTCGGAGTCAGTAGATTTTTACGCGACTCCACAGCCCTGATTAAAATAGTATTGAAAACAAACAAAAAATATTAAATTTACTTATAATTAAAGCATAAATTTTAAAAATATCCAATTGTTGCGCTGGCTTTTACATTAAATTTTTAAAATACATTTTAACACGTTGACTCCCATAGTATTTTTCAAGATTCTGGTGTAAAAAACCAATTTCATTTAATCATATTATATTATTAAAAGCTCTAATTATAGTACATAGTAATCATCAATAATATAGAATGTTTTTTTTTTTTAAAAAAAAAGATCTTGTGAATTATCTCATAGCTGGCTTATGTAACAGAAAGCTCTTTGCTAAAGCCAACTAAGTGTTAATTCATGCACAGACATGATTCACAACCTGTTGCTTTGTTACAGCCGAGTCAGAGATATGCATCTAAATTCATTAGTAATAAATCAGATATAGAGTCGAGTGCATCACATTTACGTCTTTCTTGTGTGTGTTGTTTTATAATTATTTTTATAATTAAATTATAAATACCCCAATATGGATAAGAAAAGACCACTGACTGAAAAACAACTTGAGTACTATGGTAATCTAAGTGATCCAGAATCCAACAAGATTTTTGGTGAGGATGGTAACAACAGTAGTGATTATGTACCTTCTGAGGATTCAAGTGAGGACAGTGATGATGAAGTCATCTCTGAACCTGAAGATGAGACTATTCTTGAACCTGAAGGCAATCACGATGCTTCTCAAGCAACCACATCAAATCCAAATGATAATTTGTGGACAGAAAATCAACAAAATCCTGAAGTATTTATTTTCCAAGAAAATATTGGTTTGAAATTGGATACAACAAATCTTACAGTGCAAACGCTGGTGGACTTATTTTTTTTGGAAGAATTTCTTGCATTACTGGTTGAACAAACAAATTTATATGCTGTGCAAGATATTGCAAAACATAAACAAATAGAAAAATCTAAAAGGGTATCACGGGGGAAAGACATCAGTGCTGCAGAAATGAAAGTTTTTATTGGACTAGTATTACAAATGGGCCCTTTGTTATTTTCCTTCAATAGAACCTTACTGGAGTACAAACAAATTGTATAATATAATGTTTTGGCGATCACGTATGAGTCAAAATAAATTCCAATTGTTACTACATTATTTTCACTTAGTTGATAACTTAATACCATTTTCTGACAGATTATATAAGGTACGACCTATTCTAAATCATTTCAATAATATTATGTGCCAAAACTGTGTGCCAGATAAAAATATTTGTATAGACGAAGCAATGATGTTGTGGCATGGAAGATTACATTTCCGCCAGTACATAAAAAATAAAAAACACAGATATGGTGTCAAACTGTATGAACTATGTGAATCTGATGGTGTTGTTATGAAAATAACAATTTACAGCAGAAAATCTGAGGGAATTTACGGTAATTTAGATCACACTACTGATGTCTTACACTTACTTGAGGACTATATCAATAAGGGATATACAGTATACATGGATAATTTTTATAATTCTGTTGCTCTTACGAAATTACTGACTACATGAAAATCTTGTGTGTGTGGAACTCTACAAAATAACAGAAAGGGGAATCACAGAGATGTGGTAAATCAAAAACCGAAAAAGGGGGAGTTTATTTGGCAACGAAATGGTCCTGTTGCTGTATGTAAATGGAAAGACAAACAAGAAGTCTTTACCATTTCAAACATGCATGTTGTTGAAATGGTAGGTGTTCAATCACAATGGAAAACTTTTGATGAAACCAAATATAATTCAAGATTACAATCAAGGAATGTCTGGCATTGACTGATCAGATCAAATGCTATCATACTACATATCTCTATGAAAGTCTATTAGATGGCCTAAAAAGGTTGAATTACATGTTATAGATATATTGTATATATATATACAATGCACACAAACTTTTTCGAAAAGCAACTTCTTGTAAAATAAAACTTATAAAGTTTAGAGAAGCATTCGTCAAGGTGTTGATTGGAGAAGAGATTCAACCAGTTTGAAAAAAAATTAGATTGCAAGAGCTTCATTATTTAGAGAGAATCCCACCTACCAAAAAAAAAGAAAAAAAAAAAAAACAGCATCCGACAAAGCAATGTCAAATTTGTACCAAAGCTAAAAAGCACTGAGAAACGCATTATTTCTGTCCAATCTGTCCAGAGAAGCCAGACCTTTGTGTAGAAGGTTGTTTTAAAAATGATCACAAACAATAAAAATATTCTTTTGCTTTTGAATAAACTTTTATGATTATATTTTCTGTTCATCTATTAATAAACCAGCAGATGAGCCAGGTGTTGCCCGGGCAAAAAACAACAACAAAGATTAAGATTATTAGATTATTTCGTACTTCTAATTCTTCTATTCTAGTAGCCTGGGATGCACCTAGTGGGTGTTCTAGCAGCAGCAGTGTCATTCCGTGGTATAAATAATAATAAAATAATTATTATTAATAAATTTCTATTACAAATACAAATAATAATATACTGAATTTCTCATGGCATATCCTACTAAAATGCAGCCAAAAATGCAAAAACTGCATCAAATAATAATATACTGAATTTATTGTTAATTTAAATAATAGCTAGGGGTGCCCCTAGTGGCATTTTTGGTGACAGAAAGAAAGAATGAATCTGGTTTTCCAGCTTTATATAGCTAGATGTTCTGTTCATGTAAGCAAACCTTGATTTTTGTTCTCGCCCCTGAGGCTATCTATTCATATTTACACAAATTTCATTGTAGCTGCACAAATATGGCAAGTAAACAAAATACAAGATAACTCATAGTTGGTGTCCTAGGCAATAACGCAAACTATGAGTTATCTCATAGTTGGCAGTCAACGTGTTAATAAATCATTGTTATACAAAAATTTGTTCTTTGTTTTTATGAATTTTTGGTTCAGCCTTTTAAATGTAGCTGAAGTACAGAGCAAAAAGTTGATGAATACAAATATAAAAATTATTAAAAGCTGAAGAATAGTACATATTCATTAACTGATGCAAGATTAATAGAATTTGATATTATGTGAAAACAGCAGCTAAAATATGGCTCATAACTACATGCAACTCTCAAATGCCAACAGTGTTTACGTAAAGTATCCAAACATTCAAAAATGGTAAAAAGCTTGAATAATATCTAAAGCTTGAAAGAAAAAGTGTATTATGTTAGAATGATTAAAAATCATTAGATCTTAATACCTGTAAATTATGAGTTTGCAACTTTTTTCATGTATCAATCCCTTTTCAGAAAAATTTTTCTCCATCCACCCATTTATATATACACATGTCCAAAACTTAAGATGGATGGCATTTATGGATGAAATTTATAAAATTGATATTTTCCAACTTTTAAATATTTAATTTATTAAAACGACTTCTTACAGGATTACTGGAATGTATACTTCACACTCGAGAACCTTAAGAGTCCAGTAATAACACTTTAATGGACATACAGGCTGACCTCCATAAAGCCAAACTGGTAAGATTGTCACATTGAATTGAACACCTTCAAAAACCTTGAGACATTAGAAATTTACAAAGCCGGCTTACATGGAAACTGTATTAACACAAATGATGCCATTAAGGTTTCCTATGCATGGAGGTACTGTTATGAAAAACAGGCAACACGAGCAGTCAGCAACCTTTTTCTGTACCTTTATTTATATCATATTATTCACTGTTTATGATATTGATATAGTTCTATTGCCATGGTATCATAAATGGATAAAAGTTGTATACATGTGCTTAGATTGTTCCATAGATTTTAAAATAATTTTTAAACACGTTGTTCCATACATTCCATAGGTTTTTAAAAAAAATAATTTGTAAATATTGTTCTTTGCATGCCAAGTTTGAATCTTACTGGTTTTAAAAACCTGAGGAAGACTGGGGTATGGTTGAAAACATTAGTTTTCCATTAATGTGTTATTACTGGACTCTTAAGGTTCTTCAGTGTGAAGTATTTAATTTATTTTCATATAATGGAAGAAGATAATAAATACAATATAATAAATTAGAAAACCAAAAAATACTTTCTTCAATATTAGTTCAGTTAAAAATGAAAAAATATCAATGGATAATAATTTTATTTCTTAAATATTTGATATCAATATCAATATTTGTTAATTACACCAAAATATCGATTTAGCATAATATTTAATAAGATTAAATTAATCTAAAAAAATAAATAAACATTTTGAAAATTGTTTTGTTCGAAAAATATTTGGGAAATGCTAATTTGAGTTCTGGTGTATTTGAGCAATAATATCAACAAAAACAATTTTATTTAATATATTAATCATAATTTATAAAGTAAAAATTGTATTAAGTAATCTAAAATTTCAAATAAAAAAATTATACCTTAATTCATTATCTTCACCAACTTTTTTATAATATTGTTTTAAACGCTCCTCTAATGAATTCTTATGAAATGAAGATGACGACGACGATGACATTTCAGATCTAATAAATAAATTTTAAAAAAAATTAAACAACATAAGATACAAATAAATTAATTAAAAAATTGATTATATTTCTTTATTTATTATTATATTATATATGTAATCAATATTTATAATTATTATACAGTGTTACCTAAAGACATATAGCTGAGAAATAATTCTGAATAATAAACATTCCATATATTTTAGTATTGATAACTTCAATTGCTTTGTAAATGTACATTTTCTTAAGATAACATAAAAATAAATGAAGTGAGAAGTTGTAGAATTGTGACCAGAAATTTAATTCAGATTTAAAATTATAGAAGTTTTATTCATTTTCAGAGAAAGTTTCTGAAGATGAACGAAATGAACCATTTCATTATCAAGGATCATTTACCTCATTTTCAGCAAATTTATCACAATGATAAATATTAAAAATTTTTTAAAACTTTTCATTTTACATTTAACAAAGTTCAGTGCTATCTTTTTTTTTTTAAAAAGTTATATTTTATTAAATTAATATTTTGTATTTTTTGAAAAATAACTGAAAGTTAGTCTTTTCAAATGAGTGATAAAATCAGTTTATGAATTTATATTAATTTCTATCATTCTTGATAAATGCTTATTATCAACAGATGGTCTTGATATTTAATGTTTAAATGACATCTGCATGCTATTTATATACAAGTTATGTGTATTTTTATCTTTGATTTCAATAAAAAATACACTGTTTATCAATTAATATGATAAAATTTTAATATAATGAAATACTGTATACTGTAATGTTAAATATTTTGTAATATAAATAATTTAAAAAAAATAAAATATATCCTAGAATATTTTAAGAATATTCACTACATCACTTAATCCATTGAAACTATTTCTTTTTAGTTATCATTTTTTACTAAAAGTGCCATAGTGGTAGTGTTTTTTTTAAGTTAGAGTCGACCCCCTATAACACTGTTGATAATTCCGTTTTATATGAATTCCATGTTGTACGAGTCACTTAGATTTTACAAATACGTGTGCTGGGCTGTGAACTGATCACGTATTTGTAAAATCTAAGTGACTTGTACAACATGGAATTCATATAAAACGGAATTATCAACAGTGTTATAGGGGGGTCAACTTGTATTGATATTTTTTTTATAAAAATGTCTTCCACATGTCCTGAAATTTCATCATAACAGATTAAGTTACATTTGGAATACTAAATTTCTCTTCAGACAATGTTGAACAGGGATAATTTAATTACCCATACACTGCAATAAATATCCAAGTTAAAGGAGTTTAACTGAGAAATTTCAAACAGTTCGCTGCATACTCCAAATCTTGCTTCCTCAGATTATCATCTTTTTCATTCCTTACAGAATTTTTTAAATTAAAAAAAATTTTGATTACTTTGAAGGTATCTTCAGAATGACATTTAATTTTTTAATTAATCCAAAAGCTCTCTAGATTTTATCAGTGTCATTTTTAGTTATTTGATAAATCTAAGAAACAATATAGACCACACAGGCATACAAGGCACCTGAGACCCATACCCAAGGATTCCCAAACTGACAAAAAAAATGGTTATTATTTTGTTTTAAAGCTTTAAATCACACAAAGGCTATATTTATATGAAAATCAAAAACAACATGGTGATCACTAATCATTATTTTACTGACAAACAATATACAATGTATTTGCACAGCTCTAACATAGTGATCACTATGTTAGAGCTGTGCAAATACATTGTATATTGTTTGTCAGTAAAATAATGATTTGTGTGCAGCATACTGTATACAGGCATCAATAAGTGCAAGTCAACACAAATATAACTTAGACCTAGTTGATGCTGTCAGTTACGATACATACATAAGAAATGGACTGCTTGTAGCAAGTAGCCCATTATTCACTTAGATACTTGTCATCACCAACAAGGGGCAAGTAAACTTATGAGTCCTATCATCCTATAATTGCATTTCTAACACTAACAAAAGTATAATGATGGCCTATTTGATATTAATACTTAACAAACTGATATATAGATAGGTAGGTAAGTAGTAATTTATTACAACTTTGTATTCTCTTATTACTGTCATTTTTTTGTACAGAAATTTTAGATATGCAATATATTTTAAGGAGTACTATTGGTAAACAAAATATATGCCAAAATTCTCAAAAATGTTGTATTTATCCAATTAAATTTTAATATTTAATTTAAAAATATTAGGTGAGGCCTTTAGTCCTCAAATGCAAAATATATATTCAAGATTATATTTTATTACTTTATATACATCAACTTTTATATAAAATTATTAGTTGACATGTAACCTGATAATTTTGTATTCTATTATTTGAATTGTATCCAAATTCTATTTGGAAAGATTATTCTAATAAAATTGTGTTGTCAAAGGCCCAGCTACAAATTAGGACCTTACAGGCACAAACTTTTCAAACAACCTAATAATAAACATACTTACTTAGAAGCTGGATATAAACATTTATTTTCAGAATATATTTCATTTTTCCTCCTTGATTCAAACACTTCATTTTCATTAGTAATTCTGCTTTCTTCATTTCTAAACCTTCTTGGTGGTGAAGAACTTTTATCTTCTATTTGCTGCATAGTTTCTACTTCATTATATTTTTTATATTTTGGAGAACATTTTGAATATTTATACTTGTCATAGTTTTTATATTTTGCAATTACTTCTTTTGGATGACCAGAACTCATTTTATCTAACAGCGGTGATACATTGGCATTAGNCAGTATATAAAATATTAATTTGACGATGAAAGTTTAAATTATTCTAATTATTAAATATTTTTAAAAATATACTTTACGAAATTTCACATAAAACACAGCTTTTCGGGTTCATATAAAGAGAACTTATTTAACAATCTACTTGTTTCAAGCTTTACTATTAAATGAAGTTTACCTCAATTTCTTTTTTTTTTTTGGTAAAGAATTCTACTAGAGACGGAATATTTGAAAATTACAGGAGGAACTTGTTTAAATTGGCCAGTAAAAGTGGAATAATTAGAATATTTAGGGATGGAAAGGGATGGATGAGAGCGGGAACAGGCAGGAAGGGAAGGAAGAAGCGCATGTTTTGCAAGGTGGATGATTGCACTGACTCGGACCGCAATGCACCCGCAGCGCACCACATTTCTCTCTTGAAAAGCAATTGAAGACTGACTTCGATGACGTCACGACACCGTTTTCAACAATAGTCGGTGAACAATGAAAATCAATGAGAATCCAAATGTCTCGAAACCTTCCATTCATCCTTCCGCGTAGGAAAAGAAAAGAAGAGAGAAGGACAAAGGGAAAGGAAATTTGTCAATGTGTCAGCGGAAAGCACTTTAGACGGGATAGCCTGTAATCTAAGCCTAATTTTCTGAGCTTGGCCGACCATCTTTTCTCATTGTGCCGCCAGATCTCTTCTGTTGGACGAATCTTTGACTCTTTTTCTTGCGCGAATCCTTCAACGACAAACTACAATTAAAGTTTAGTTGGTCACGTCTTCTTGCTTTCAAAGAATCAATTGACGCTAACACTTTGCTGCCTTCCCCGATTTTTATCAAACTCCCGGACAGAAAATCCCAGCGTTATTCCCTACACGAAAAGATTTCCCTGTGGAGCCAAAATAAATATTTTCCTAATATTTCCAGTTTATTATCAATTTTTCTCCCTCGCAATCCTTAAAATTTAATTCTGATTAACTTTCTTTCGCCTTTTTAATTATTTTTCCAATCGTTCTCCCTCGATTACAAGAGGAAAATCGTCTGAAGTTGGACTCCTCCCTGCGCCATTTTAATAATTTCCGTTTCCTACTTTTATTAAAAATTTTAGAATAAAATTTGACTGATATTTTAGAATGGAATTAATTTTATTGTCCTGAAAATAGAACTAACAGAATAATAATAATAGATTTTCTAGTAATTAATCTCTTAGAAATAACCAAATGATATAGCCAGATTAATTTTTGGGCTAGAACTTGACTAATGAAATATACAAATATTTGGACTAATCTGGAAAAGATTGATCTGGAGTGAGGCTCAAACTCACAACTTCTCTTACTGTATAGATGTTTTGCCAATTATATCACCTGATCTCAGTCTGATACTTTCTTCCAGATCAATTAATTAATGCGATATAATCATATAGGTTGCTTGCTATGCCACACTTATGTCTTGTTAATTAATTGATCTGGAAGTGAGGATCAGAAAATAAATAATCAATAATATGAATAAATATAAATAGTCAAACAATAAGTATCAATATAAAACAAAAAAACGTATAGAGAAGAAAATATTGTTTTTAATGGAGTAATAAATACAAAAAACTTTCGAGCTTAAAGCTTTTATAGTAGCAGATTTATAGGCACTGCATTTCTTCCACAGATAAATCAAGTAACAGTTCACACAGGCACCCAAAAAGTCACATGGTATAATTCAATGCTCAGTTGAGTTGATTTTTTCAATGTAGAAAACCACAACTTATCAGCTCTCCAACTGTTCAAAATGATGTCATGACCTAAATTATGCACTAAAATCATAATAATGTGAATTGGCCTTAACAATTCATCTTCAGAAATGTGAAGAATGTTCTGCTTTTATGGAAGTACAAGCTTGAGAAAAATTGTTGTTATAATGATTAAAATGTCACTATTAAATCAGGTAGAGTAACTCAGAAATTAACACAAAAATCATAAGTAAATTAAATAAATAATATTATATATTTTGGAAATTTTACATTAAGAAATAATTAATCAAAAAAAGTCATCATCATCATCTAATGACATGTAACCAGTTAGGATGTAACTTGTGAGCCATTTCCAAGATGTTGCCAGACTATTAGGGTCACACTTATTAAAATTCTAGATTTTGAACCTTTCTCGTAAATCCAAATATCTTCTTTACATTATAATAGAGTTAAATTTTAGTTTTAAATAATGTACGTTAAACATTAACATTTAAAACCAAACAAAGATTATTAGAAAAAATTAACTAATTTAATCAAATTTCTCACAGCAAATTTTTATTTTAAAATAGTCATTGTAAAATAAATAAAGCTATAATTTTATTAGGTTTCAACACATTCTGTCCAATTTTGGATGAAGTGAATAACATTTACCAAAAAAAATTTCTACATTAGAATAATTCTTCCATTAACATCTTTCCAAAATTACACAAATATTTTTATTATTATATAGTTTAATAAATTTGTGAAATATAAAATTTAGTAGTATGCTTATATTCAAATATATATATAGTATAAGATAAACAATATAAATAAAATAGATTTCAAGTTTCTTACCAACTGAATCAATTCTAACAAATATATAAATTTGTGTTTTCAATTAAGTTTTAATTAATATTTAAGAAAAACCATATTAAAAACCAAAATCCAAATTTACAAAACTGACATTATATATGACAAATTTAACAATTAATATAATTGCAATTCATAAAGTACTTTGTAATCTGATGTAGTAATATTGACTAAATACCAATAAATGGCTTTTAGAAAATAGTCCAGAAACATTTAAATATAACATGTGTGAGATCTGAAAGGCCCTGGGTCTAAAATAGTAATTTTATTAATAATGTTAATATATTGTCATAAAATATTATTTCATTTTGGTGAGAAATTAACTTTTTCCAACGTGGGAAAGATAGCTAACAGATGCTACTTCCTTCTAGGGAAGTTAGAACATCCTCTGTTTTTCCCTTATCCGCTAAAAATCTAGCTCAGATGGGAACTGTCTACCCCTCTTTGATTCCCCTTTTCATCCGTTCACATAAAAGAGTTTCTGGCAGATGATTAGTCGTAAATCATGAGATATAGGGGAAATTTATCAGAATTCGGGGAGTTCATCGACAGTCCTGGAAGAGGCAGGACTCCATACATATTTCTCCTGATGACCAACGCCCTTAGACGAGTCACATAGAATAAATCCAGAGTTAGCACTGAGAAGATACACTTTGATTTTGTGCACATATCGATCTCCCATGGAATGAAGGTTGAGAACTTTATCTCTAAAGTGCCCCTTGCCTACAAGAAGAAGATGAACGACAACATAAAACAGGTTGTATGTTTACTAACGATTTTGTGAGCTCTCTCTCGATCGTGTATCAATTTAATATAAGTCCATATATCTCTCGACTGATAGGTTGTAATTTGTAGTCATTGTCTCTTACTACCATATATTTGTATTATTTCATTGGTATACGTTTAATTAAATTTATTCTTGATTATTTGTTAAAGAATGTCTCCTCTAGAGTCTCTGAATCAAATCTATAAAATAATCACACGCGTGTTTGTCCACGGATCGATTAATTGACAAACTGGTGTCACGGAATCCTGACGTTGGATAAAGACTTCGCCGTCTATATCCTATTTAATATTTAACAGCCCTCCTGTAAAAAGTTTCGAGAGCCGATCTTGCGATCGGAGCCCGTAAGTGGCAAGGATCAAGATCTTTGTCCTTGGCTGATCTCAACATGCGTAATTTTCTATACAAACTTTATTTAGAAAATAGAGGAAAATGGAAAAAAGAACAAAACTTAAATTCATCAAAAATACAGAAATTAATGATTGATGTCACAACTCTCTATAGTATACAATTATTCAAATTAATTTGTATCCAAAAATGTTCAAATTCTTGGCATTCCATAGTTGGAATGATTATGAACCTGAAGCAGATCTTAGTAGAGAATTGAAAACATTCGTTCATTTAGTTGAATTTGTATCTTAATGGAAATGTAAAGGTTTAGAAGTGATACTATGATTGATGTCAAAAACACAAAAGAAAATAACAGAAAGTGATGTAAAAAGACGGTTTACATGCCTTTCTGAATGAGCTCCCAACTCTTCAATCTCATTAAAAATCATTACTTTCGACAATTCATAATATTGAATTAATTCTACTGTTTGAAAGACAGATGAGAATAAAATAAATTTTTGGAAAATTATGAACTACTTTGATTAATTTAACTAAATATTTTGCAGGTCAGTGTCTAGAGTTTAAAAGCCACATAATTTGGTGATGACAATGTCTTTTGCAATGCAAAATCCTGTATTTGGTAATTCAGAAATAATAAAGGATACTACTTGTTAATATTTATGAGCAAGATACATTCACGAGCATTGATTGGTACTGTACGAGAGTGGAGCTACATAAGACGATGAAGTAAAGAGGTTTGACTGTATCATCTATAATATTAAATACAGATATTTAATAGATGATACAGTCCTGATATAATACAAGCTTGATTTTAATATTGATTCATATACCTAACCATTAAATTTATCAGACTATAAATTCTCATAATATCAGGCTCTTCTTAAGAAATGATCTTTTTTGTTTTCTTCAAATCCTCTGTTCATAACAAATACAAGAGAAACATTCATTATGAACGGAAGATTTAAATAGAACAAACGTAAAACATACTTATCAAACTATATTTATGCTAATATTAAATCAATTCAACTAAATAATTATTAATTTTAATATAAGATGACAGCCTACACCAAGTTCATTTGTAATTTAGAATTACTTATTGCAAATTATAGCCCGATGATTTATGGCAGTTGTTGGTGTTCTGTTTCGGGCTGATTCTTTTCTTCCAGTTTAATCTAAATTATTTAATTATTAATTTTAATATAAGATGGCACTTAACACCAAGTTCATTTGTAATTTAGAATTACTTATTGCAAATTATAGCCCGATGATTTATGGCAGTTGTTGGTGTGTTATACAGTAATTCAGATCATCTATCTTGTATCAGAAAAAGTCTGATACAAGATAATGAGATACCAAAAAACATCTTATTGACTTCCATCAATGAGTTTAATACATTAGAAATGTTTTTGACCTATTCACAGTTTTCATCAGTTAGAACCAACAGAAATTGAATAAATCAACAGATTGAATACAAAACTAATCTGTTGGTACCTAATGAATAGGTCAAGAACATTTCTAATGTATTAAACTCATTGCTGGAAGTCAATAAGATGTTTTATAGTATCTTGTTGTCTTACATCCAATTTCTTCTAAGAATATTTTAATTGATATAAGATAGAATTTTCATTAGTGGATCCAAAATAATAATAAACTAATTAAATTGATAACAAATAAAATAACATATTTTGCTATTATTTTTATAGGAAAAAAATGAATCATGGACTAGTGAAGCAACATTTACAATTTAATAAGTTATATTTTAAAATTAATTTTTTAATTTTTTAAAAACCTATTTTTTTAATAGGTTTTTCAAAAAAATATTTAAAAAGTAATACATCAACAAAACAAAGGATTCCGTATCTAGAGATGATAGTTTATATGAAATTTTTGATATGATTATATTTATAAAGGGGTTACTAAAAATTAATATAAATAATAACTGGATAAGAAAACTTTAACAAATAAGCACTTGTTATTGATAACTGAAAATACTTGTTCTGAATTTGCTAATTTAATTAGCCATTATTAAGTTCAATCTAATATTAAAGAAAATTTTAAGATTCTAGAACTTTGGTTAAAGTTCACATGAATTTGATTTGAACATTAGCTACATTTTACTTATATTTTACTTGTGCAATTTTTCTTTTAGAAGTATTTTTTTTAATTTTGAAAACATTTAGGATTTTAAACAAAGTTACAGAAAATACAACATAAAAATAGTTAATGATTAATAACTATTCTTAACTAAATAATGATTTGAGATGTGGTTATTAATATAACAAATGCTACCCATAACTGTTCCTTTGTCAGTGTATACACAAGAACAAAGTTAGAAAAATAAAGAATTTAAATCTTCAAAAAATAATTTTGACTTTAAACATTAAGAATATATAGTCTGATATTGATTTTAATAGAGTATATCTGTATTTGTAATAGATGTCATTAACCAGTCATTCTTTCCAACTGATTTATAACAGCTCTGAAAAAAGCAGTTTGAAATGTCTCTCCAGTTATGCAAATCTTTGGTGTCTCTTGAGACTAGAATAACTTAATTGAATAGCTGTTTTGCAAATTTATGAAGGTATCTTAGTCATTTGCCCTAAAGTTTACTATCTAATATTCTTTGCATCAAGTATTTATGCCACAGAGTATAGTCTATTTAAGTATATTTTCTTTCTTTATATTGTTTACAAGATTTTTCTCTGTCTACATGTTCAGTATATTCTTCTCATCTGTATACTTCAATATTAAAAATTTACTTCAGAATTAGTCTTATTTAGTAGACTAATTAGTATAATTATAAATGAATTGTTCAGACATATATATATATATACTGTATATATTCAAAATTTCTCATTCATTTTTAATATTTTCAAGCCTTTCTCATTATTTTTGTGTGCAAATGCATGAAAACCNTATCAAACTATATTTATGCTAATATTAAATCAATTCAACTAAATAATTATTAATTTTAATATAAGATGACAGCCTAACAACTTACCTTTTGGCAAAATTATTTAGTTAAATTGATTTAATATCAGCCTAATGAATCCAACAATTAGTTAATTGAATTAACAGGATATATGTAAGATGTAAATAAATATTTTGTAAACATACCGTGACTTCTCCTTTTCCTGTTGCAATAATGATATTAACTTCTGTCGAGTTTCAATGTCATCTATTTTTGAACATTCTGGTTGGTTGTGTAGTATCATTTTGTTCACAGTTGGAATGTTGCTTGCAGTTGGAGTAGTGGGTGAAACATTCTGAAAAAGAAAATGATTACCTTGAAAAACAATTTAAAAACAAATTTATCATAAAAATTAAAATTCTTTTTTTATAGTTTTTATACTAAAACAAGGAATTGCACTATATTACATTTCTTATTATGTAAAATTTAATTACATTAGAATGTTTGAAATTCACTTTAAAGAAATTTAACCTTTAATCATAAATTTAGTCTTCATCAATGGAAAAATAATTTTATTAATTAAATGACATTAAAGATTCAAATCTATAACTTCAAAACTCTTTATAAAGACTGCAAATTCATACTACTTATTTAATTATTATAAACACACTGTAGTTTGTAGAAATTGCAACACCAAAAAAGATTCTAGCTATTCGAGTGAAATTTATTTCACAGATTAATGTTACAAAATTAAATTTACAGAGTTGTAAAGAGCCTTATTGGCTTAAAACTCAGTACAATATGCAAAGATAATGGACTATATGCTGAGACATTGAACAGAGGTCCAAAATTTGCTCTCATGTCCTACAGGGCTGTTTCTGTGTGTATCCAGAGCTCCTTTGTAATGACATGGAGAGGCTTGATGGGCCATTCTACATAGGCAGTTTTTTCAACCTCTGATGGTCCATAAAACAAAGACAAGTGTAAATAACAAAATTAATTTATTAACAAAAGTTAGGTACAATAAATTCATTTTGTTATTTACACTTGTCTTTATTTTATGGACCATCGGAGGTTGAAAAAAACTGCCCTTGTACATAGTACCACTACCGAGACAGGTTGAATTAAAGCCAAATCTGGCAAAAAGCAAGAAGCCACATCTGTTGTGCATGGAAGAAGTTTGGGATATTTCATGCCACATATGAAGGAGCATTCTCATACTGAAAGAAACATCAGAAATTACCTAAAAAAAATGCTACTACTTCAGCTACTAAGATATCTCTTACAATGTCAACATTAAGATTCTAAATGAATACGAAACAAGACCATAAACTGAATACTATGGCATTAAAAATCATGACACTGAGCATAGGGTCAGTATGATGTCTCATTGAAGTGCTGAATTAGATTGAATCATGACTTATTATAAAGTACATCTGCTGTCAATCAGTCTGCCAACCTCTGCATTGTAAGCATAATTGTAGCCTGTGGCATCTATAGCTAATATAAAAAAAAAATTAAAGAAATGGATGACAACTGAACTATTCTCTTTGAATCAGATGACATAAAACAGTACTGGAAGACAAAGTCCGAGTCATGATGACAATGTCCACCACTGTGCTAATGCCCTAGATGTCACTGTGTCTGCCAATGCCTATAGTACAGGCATTGGCAGACTTTCTATGCAGTCATAAGAATCTGTAGCCTAGTTTCCTAACAGCAGCAAGTATGGGCCTCCTCTGTCCACTGATGCCATCACTGTAGTGGCATTTTGCTCCCCCCAAAAAGGAATTTGACGGCAAGAAAGTCTACCTTCCCTTGTTCCAATAATTCTGTTTCACTCAAAGTATATAAGATGTTCATAATGCAATCTTCTTTGGCAATGGGGCATGGTTGATCACCCAGAATACTGTAACCACTGAATTCGGGTAAATTGTGATTAAAACATCTCCATTTATACTCAATACAAGAAAGTTTATAGAGTACTGTTCTAAACTGTACATGTATAAGTACTGTAAATGTAATCATTTGATACATTACTGTTATGCATTCATCCTGCAAATTTAAAGTTAGTCCAACCTGTCCTTTAAGTCATTGTAATTTTTAAAACAACAACGTATTTTAAATAAAATTGGATTCTCTCTATCTTGTTAATTTAAATACATTTATTATTTTATTGTATACATAGGTAAAGTCTCAATGAGGCACAACATTTACAAAATGTAATAATTATATCCTTATTACTTATAAGCCAAATGACTACTGGATTAAATCAGGCTACTTTTCCACAATTGTTTTTAATTAATTTCTAAATAATTTATCACTAGAAGGAGGCTTTATTATTTAGAAATTAATTAAAAATAATCACAGAAAAGTAGTCTGATTTAATTCAGTAATCATTTGACTTATTACTAATATATTGAGTTTTGAGTGTTTGTATAAGCTTATACTTGTAATTCAAATGAATTACCTTTGAGAAAAATTTTTAAAACAGTTTTTATTATAAATACAAACACAACATTTTATAGAAAATAGAGACCTTAAATATTCTGAAATCATATTTTATACATTACATTAAATGAAAATGCATAGTATAATTAATATTCTGTTATCATTTGGTGTTGACTTTTAAACTGGATATAAACTTATATCTAACATTGTTAACCTCTGATAGTTCCTTTTATCATCAAGTTTAGTGTTAACTAGTTTAATATTTACACAGAATGTTTCAAAAGTGGAAAATATTCATACCTTATCATAAGGGAAACACAATAAACAAAAAAATGCTTATAAAATATATACAGCAAGTCCTCCCTTAACACTGTTGTTAAAAGAAGACTTGTTTGCTTATGTCATTATAACTTAACTGAAATGTTAATCAAAAATGACATATAACAAAACCAATTTTACCATGGGTTAAATAAATAATATAAAGATATAATTCAGTTCATATTATTCTAATTGGATTGTGTTTGTAACTCCAACATTTATTTTTCACTCATGTAATAAATTTTATTGTATATAATGAAAATTCATTAACAATAATTTTAAATGATTAAAAATTATCTTAAAATGTATCTTTATATGATAAAAAAAAACTTGTATCTTTCCTTGACATCATTATAACAAAACAAGGTTAAGCGAGGATTTGCTGTATCTAAAATGGCTCAAGTTACCTGCAGTTTTAACAAAGATTAAATTTTAGAAAATGTGCATATTTGGAGTTACACAAAGGATTTAGTTATACATTATTGAGTATAAGCTCAATAATGTGTAACTTAGTGGAAGGATAAAAGAAAATCTTTAATTTCAACTCAAAATACTGTTAAAATTTTTGAAAGAGTATGCCAATCGATGAAGCAAGAGAAGGCAACATTTTTGTAATGTTTAGGGATGGCACCTTTTGAAAAATTTACGTACTTGCATATACTGTACTTTATATGTAATTCAAGAATGATTTGTTTTTGAACATGTATTTACTGGGACTTAATCTTGACTCTCTTAAGACATGTTATGAATTTTTCCAAATCTTTTTATGATATTATATATATAATATAAATTGCAATACTTTTAATGCATACATATATTTTCAAAATGTAAGTTTTTCCTGGAGATATTTATCTTTTTGAATATATTACACTCAAAAATAAAAATATGTATTTGAAAACAAAAGATGATTTAAAAACAAATGAACTTTTGATGAATTAGAAATATTCTTCTTTTTCTTCTTCTTCTTAGCATTGTCCCACAGATGTAGGGCCTGCTATTCAGATCTTCGAATGCCACTTTGTTTGATCGAGTGCATTGTCTGGGTTCAGGTGCAAAGCCCTTAGGGTTTGCATTGATAGCATCTTGCCATTGTTGCTTTGGTCTTCTGCATGGCCGGTGGCCATTCACCTCTAGGTGGTAGGCATTGTTGGCAACTGTATCTGAGGCTGATTATCAGATGTGGCCAAACCAGCGCAGGCGTCTCTCTCTCTCTCTCTCTCATTTATGCCTCAATGGGCACAATGCAAAATTGTTGGTGTATCATGTCATTGGTGATATGGTCGAGGAGGGATACACCAAGTGTCCTGTGAGCCATGCACATCTCCATGAAATGGAGACACTGTTCAGCTGCTTTTGTTGATGGCTAACATTTGGAACCATAGAGAGCGATGGGTTGTACCACAGTCCGATAGATTTTCAATTTTAGGTACATGGACATCTTTTTGTCACATACAACACCAGTGACTTCTCTCCATCATAGCCATGATGCATTCACCCTCGTTCGTAACTCATCATCAATGCCCCCATCACTCTGTAGGGTTTAGCTGAGATAGCAAAAAGTGTGCGTTTTATATAAGTTAACCAAATTATAACAACCATGTATGAATAATGAAGTGAAATCTAGATAATGATATCTGATATCAATATATCAAAGGAAACAATAAAGTCCAACATCAATATCAATATCAAAATTTTGTTTAACACAGCCGTAAATTAAAGATTCATTTAAGATTCTATACTTTTTTTATTGGAAACTGTTATAGGTACTAAGTTGTCTCAGTTAATTGACTTTCTAAAATATAGAAGAGGTTATTTTGAATTTATTAATTCAAATTACCCTTTCTATCTTTATCCTTGAGATATAAAATTCATTATAAAATTTTAATTAATATTAATTAAGATTCTTTCACTAAAAAATAAATAATTATTTATATAGTTTTTGTAACAGATACTGAAGATTCTTCAGAACTATTTTAAATGTGTTTAAAACAGTATATGTTTCTCATTTTTTAAACATTTTGTAGTATCTGCAAATTAAGATTAATTTATAATTTATTAAAATATAAGATAGAATCAAAAATAGACCAACTTTTTGCATAAAACATTTTATAAAGCGCACAAACTCTTTCACAGCATCACATTCAAAGTACGCTCCTTCTGCATCTATATATTTCTGTTGGCATCCACACCTCTCATCAAAGCATTCCAGAAACCATGTTTTGTAATGTTTTTAATATTTCATCACTGCACTTCCACATTTAACTTCCATCAGTCATTCCCAGTTAATGAACATCAGGACAGAGAAGGAAATAATAATGCATTTTAAACCTCTTTTACTCACTTAATCTGCTTTTGCAGACTCTTTTCTTTTATTTTAGGAAATAGATAAGAGTCACAGATTCCAATTGGCAACAGAGATTGAGCAAGAGCCTAAAAGACATCACAAAAAAATTAGTTTCCAAGACTGCTTTAACAAGTATAGATGCTGGCAGAGATGTATAACAACAGAAGGAGCTTATTTTAAAAGTGTGGTGTAACAGTTTCTATGTGATATGTAATAAAACTGTACCAAAAGTTCAGTTCGTTTTTGAATTTAAATTAAATTAGTTTTTTTTTTAAATTCAAACTTTAAAGAAAATAATTTTACAATATGCATTATAGCATATATCAAACATAATATAAAAACAAAAAATTTTACATAATTCAAATATTTCTAAAATAATTATTAGAGTAAGATAATCTTAAATAATTAATAATTATAGAAAATAAATAAATAATTATATTACATTGAATTAACATAAAATAACAGGATAAAATCAGACACAAAATATGATAAAAAAATCTTTTATTATTAACATTTATTACATTAATTTTGAAAATTATGACCTTACTATTAAAAGCCATTAATGATGATGATAAGATAATTTATATTTCTAATAAGAATAAAGATGCAACATTAATTATAAATTTAAAAGTCAAGTAGAATTTCTACAAAATTCAAAAAAGGAAAATTTCAAATTTCATTTTGTATTAATATTAATTCATTGCTTCCTAATACATTTTTCAAAGAATATTCCTATTGTAATATTTCTCAAAATTAAATAAGTTAGAACTTGCAATTGAATCTGCCATTACTACAGATAGCAATAAATATTAAAAAATTATTAATTAGAAGCCTATAATCTAAATATACTGCCCAATAGTTGAATGATGAGATGAGGTTCAAGTCCTACCTGTCTCCAAAAGTCAGAATAATATATAAAGTCAATAAAACAAAAACAGATTTCTTACCAAAGATTTTTAATCTACATTAATTTCATTTCTAGTAACTTTTGAGACCTATCTGAACCTGATAATGCCCATTTAATTAACATATACTGTGTAAATTTTAAATTTGCTATTTGACTAATCAGAGTGTCAATCACTTTTTCATCTTGGTTAATTAAATAGTAAACTGCTGTATCTTTTTTATTTTTTATATTAATTTTTAGAATTTCTTGAAGAATAACTGCATGGAATAATCAAAAAGTAACTTTAGAAGGTTTACAGTCTAAAAACTAAAGTGCTGTTTAAGTATAACTCCAATTTAGGTAGTCAATAATGACCTAGATTGGCAATGAATGGTTAGAATGATGTACAGTATGAGGATGCAACATTTCCAAATGATGAGAATGTTAGAAAAATGGTTTTGCAAAGGTGTCTGTGAAATTATTTAATTTTTATGGAACTTTCAGCCTCATAGAAATCAAATAACTGCTCATATTTCAGCAGGTTTCATCTGTGATTTCTATGAAGCTAAATCCATCACCAACTCTTCAAGGTGTATAAGAATGCATCATGTCCAGAATTGCCAACAGTGGATGCCCAAGCTGCTCAACAACAGAAGTCAATGCTGTAAAAATCAATGAATTGATCCAGTAGACAGATAAATCACTTTGCAATAAACATGGTTACCATTTTGCTTCTGATGAAATGAAAATGTTATAATTTCATTTGCTGTAGTAACAAAGACAAGCTTTTTGAATAGATGATGATGAAGTTTATTACACATTACAGTAAAGGCCTGAACAGGGAGAGTAATTCTGCTGAGAAACAGCAAATTGCTTTCATATGAATCTTTATGTTTTTATTTCTGCAATAAAAATATTTGTCTTTGTTGACTTTGTGTATTTACCTTTCGATAACTTTAGTAATTATCTATCTTAATTCTTTTACTTAAATATAATTATAATATCAGAAAATAAATGTTAAGAAACTGTATTGTTAAAAAAAGTAAGTAAATAAATAATTTTTCTTGTACAAATAAATCTCTGAACAGTTTATCAAATTTCATTTTCAAAATCAAGCTAAAAAATCTGTATCCATTTTTAAATTATTTCATGGATTCTTAAAAGATCTTTCCAAAATTTATAAAGTCTTTTACATCCAGAAGTCTCAGCAATACAGAGAATGTCATTGGTTATAGAAATAGAACTTTTGTAGTTTTAAATTCATGGTGAATTTTTGGAAACTAAAAACAAAAAGTGTATATTTATAAAGATTAATTCAGAATGAAAAAAATGTTAGTGTCATATGAAATACTTTATATATATTCTGAACATTGCATGCTGTTTCTTAACTTATGCAATATTCAGAATATAATACATATGGTTTAATAATAGAATTTTGTTCTATATATTGATATATACATATATAGAACAAAATTATATTATTATTTTTATTCTCTTATCTTTATAAATTAAGAATAATCATGATGAATTTCTAATAATTTATTTTATAAACTTTAATTTTAGTTTAAATTATTTAAATTTTTTATTCTTTGCTTTAAAAGAAGTGAATATACACACGTAAGTTAAAACGAGTAATTTTGCAGTGATGATAAGTTACCTTATTTTAATTTTAAAATTAGGATTTATTTATTTAAATTATGATTTTGAAATCAAGAGCAATGTGCAAATATCTTTCTTTTTCTATAATGCATAACATGCACAAATTCTTTCCTAAATAACTTCAAATATGCCAGGTAGTACTTGCTTTTCTCTTTATTAAGCAACAAATTCTGAAACAAAACACAGTTTACAGTTACTTTGATTCATTAAAACTAATAAATGAATTAAAATTGGATTAAGATTACACATAATAAAAATTTGCTTATAAATCTATGTGGATATTGATAACATCTTTTAGCCTATAAAATATTTTTCATGAACTTTGTATGAATATTTAATCTTTTAGTACAATGTGATTAAAAAACTTTAAAAATAAAACACAATTTTGTAAAAATTGTGTTAAACAATTTGGTAAAAAATTTAAGAATTTCTTAATTTTTTTTTATTTTACTTCACAAGAAAAATAAATTTTTATTTTTAAAAGTGAATTTTCTTCCGAATCAATTTTATAACTTCTATAAAATATTATTTTTATTTCATATTAAGATAATCATAATACCAACAATAAACTACCTACCAAATCAGTTGTTCTACTTTTCTCTGCAGCAACTAAAGCTTCAACTGCTTCGCTATTATTGTTTATTGAAATTGCCCTCTTGTAATTTTTACATGCTTCTTCGATATCACCTTTTTCTTCACAACTTTTAAAATTATTATAAAATACAATTAAATAAAATTTGTTTAACTTTTAACAGATTTTATAAGTTAATTGTTCCCAAGAATCATGCTGATAAAATTAACTAATTTATAATTTATATTAAAATATTATCTTTAGCATATTCTATTTTAGTATATATATAAAACATTTGTTATATAATAAGTATAATTAGAAAATTTTAATTCATACAACTTTAAACCATTTAAAATACATAATCTGCTTTATTTTATATTTAATTAAAGATAAATCTTAATCTTAATGAAGTTAAATTAGTTATTTAAAAAATAATTAATTCATATCAATGTTCAAATATAAAATTAAAATACTTTTCGAGTTGTGTGAATTTAATATAATGGTCCATTTAAAAACACTAATATTCAATTTGTGTAAACATTTCAATATTTAAAATATTTAAAAACTGAAGAGCCAAACATCATGTAAAATGTTTTTTTACAAAAATAAAAATTATCATTATTATTAATTTAATTATTTTTGATTATGTCTCTTACAATTTTTGAAAATTTTATCATTAGTTTCATTTCTTTTAATGTTTAATATATTAATCATCTTTTTTTTTTGATGATATGAAACCGTGCTTTGCTATTTGTTTATGCTTCTGACACAATATAGTGCTATAAATTAAGAGACTTGGCGGATTTTCTCATCTTTATTTAGTTGATACGTGTGGAAAAAATTACACGTTTCGGGCTCTTAAGCCCCTCTTCAGTCAACTAAAACATTTAAAAAGGATATAACATACACATAAAAAAGGGGATACACAAGTTTTGTAAAATTCTTAAAAAATAAAACATACCTATCCATACAAGTCTTATAAATTAAAGTAGCAGTTTACTTTCGATATTTTTTCAGTAACATCAGCTTATTCACAGTATTTTTTCTTGTAGCCTACTATAATATTAGGAGAGTATACAACATATCTATACAAAACTATACATAAGTTTTATAGTATCTATAAAACTATATTCAATTAAGGCATACCTTGAGTACGGCTGTTATTAAGGTTGTACTGTACAAAATTGATTATACCTTTTACTTATAAAACAGTCTTACAAAATCCTTGATCTAAAATATACCTTAGACAACAATTATCAAATTGGTATACAATTGATTATGCTTTTTACTCATAAATCTGTTTTACTAAATCCTTATTTCCTTTGATAAGCATTGACAATATAATACGAATTTACATAACTTCTACAATATAAATTTACATATCTGACATCTACTATATTTTTACAATATATGATTGTTGATTTATTTAACATTACAGTATTTAATATTATAGATTATTATATGAACTAATGACATTACAATGTCTTGAGGTTGGTAAACAGGATTAACATTTAATATAAATTTACATATTATTTGATTCCCGTTACAACATTACAGTTTTTTGTTATTGTTGATTTATGTAACAGTTCAATCGTTATTATTAATTAGCACATTGATCACAATAATAATAGTTTGAATCTAGTGAATACAATTAATATAAAATTTTTAACCAGTTTTCGTTTATTGAGATGCTAGGATTTTTATTTATACTATTTTGATTTTTGATTATTTCTATACTTTCCTTGAATTTTCTTTTGTATGTATCTCTTTCTCTGTGTAAGATATCTATATTATTTTTATCTATATTACAATTATTCAATAGGCAGTGTTCATGAAAAGCAGAATTTAGTCTACAATATTTCAAATCTGCTATATATATTAATCATCTCTTCTTTCAATAATCAGTTATGTAGGATATTCAAATACTAGAAATAAACTGCTTTTTCTGGTAGAAAAGTTTATTAGTACACAAATAACTGTGGCAAATTCAGAAGTAACTAAAGAGAGGACACTCAAAAATCAAACTTATACACACACACATATATATATAAGACATAATTTGTAATAGATGCTTTATTGTTTGAATGTTTGAATCTACAAGCAGATGTTGACATGAGAACTAAAACCATTCTTCATATTTATTAATATATGAAGAAATTTGGCTACAGAAAAAGAAACTTGACATTAGCTATCTCAGACATATACTGGTAGGTCAATGATTACAATTGTGATCAGATTGCATGTCATGCAATGCCATTGAAGTGTCATAAATTCCCTAACCCAGTATCCCATAGAAGACTCACAGAAGCTCACTATGTTCAGAATTTTTAACATATCTGTTGTTTGGAGATTTCTAAATGCTAGCTATGCCTGTACAATGCAGTCAAAGATATTAAGCACAGCTGATGGAGTTTCAGAAAGGCCTCATCATTAGGCTGAGAAAAACAGGAGGGCTATTTTGCCATCTGGGCCATTCTGACTTGACTATGAAACAGTGCATACAAGTGTGAAGATAACAGCTGCTAGCTCCTGGGACATCTGGAGCCTGCTAGTTCCAGATGTCCCAGGCAGACCACCATAAGAAATGATCATCTGATCATGAGACAAGCATGAATAGCTGCAATGATGTCTTTATCCACCATCCAACAGGTGGAAGCCTTGCTTCAGAACCCTGTCTCTTCCAACACCATTGCAAGTGATTAATGGAAGCAAATTTGCATGCATGGGACCACTACACAGCCTGCATTAAAGACATCAATATTGTCAGCTTCATTTGCAATGGTACCATGCCAGATAAGCATGGACTGTTACAAGCTGGCAGGGTATTTGTCTTTAGCAACAAATCCTAGTTCAGTTTGAGAATGGACAACCACTGCATTACTGTGTGGAGAATCATTGATAAATGCTTCAATTGTGTCTTTATTGCTAAGCAGTAATACTGCCTACTTCTGGCATGCTGATCTGCAGGCCATCTTATGACAGTTTATTACTTCTAGCAGCATAGTGACATATACAGGAAATCCCATATTCTCATGAGTTCTTTTGTGGCAAAACAACCAGTTTTCAGAAGATAATGATTGGCTTCACACAGCTAGGATTTCCCAAGAATGTCTCTGTTACATCGCATTTCTTCAGCCTGCTCACTATCCAGATTTATTGCCAATCAAGCTTTTGTGGTACTAGATGGGATGCTAACTTTGGCTATCTGTGAGTATGAAAAGTATGGATAACAGATGCTCACCTATGAGTAAATCTGTCAAAGAATGGCAAATTTATTTTCATGACTATTGTCACATGTACTGGTACAGTATTTAGGCAAGAGGAGGTCTTATAAGATATTAAAGGCTTCTTTGAATTGTAGCATCGTTCCACAGAAAATTGTCCATTTGCTATGACATTGTAATCAGTTATTACCATTGTCATTATGTTTGGACTGATGAAGTTTCATTCAATTTTAATGCTTCCTTCCTACTGCATATTATTTTGTCAACATGTGTATATCAGACTTTAAATTCCTAGTAAACTAATATAGTATTTGAGAGCTATATTCTAAATTCAGACCAACTAAAACATTTAAATTTATATATATAGAATATAGGCATATGAACAGGTAATATTTTTGTATTAATGTCATTAAAATTTCTCACTGCACAATAGCTTTTCAATCACTGTACAAATAATGTATAATCAATGCATGTTCAGTTTACTGTTAATAATTAATCAATGGCATGTATGCAAAACAAAGTATATCAAGGATTTCCAATATTATAATATCAATTTCAATAATAATAAAGCTGCAATAGTATAAGTAGCAATAAGAATTTGTTATTTATTCCTAAAGTAACATTGCATTTTAACCTAATTTCATTTTGTTTCTGTTAAAATAATATTCATTCTAAATGAAATTAAAACAGAAAGGAAAATAAAATATAGTAGCATTTTTATGTTCAAGATGGAGCATGACTTTCCAATGAAAACTTTAAAATACAGTATTAATCATATTTTATACATATAAAACATTTAAAATTTTAGAAATACTTGGCAGATTTAATATGCATATCTAAAAATTTTTACAAAAGTCTTCTGGAAATCTTTTTATATTTTCATTATTATCTTATAAAAATACTGAATTGCATAATCCACATTTAAGTAAAAAAATAAAGACATAATTCAAATCTTTAACATACAAAATATTCTAGTACAATTATACTGTTATAGTATGCTTGAATTTTGTTTCTGTTAATTTCTTATCATTGTGCAAAAATTAAAATTTTATATTTGATAAATATTTTAAGTTATATATGTTACTGATTGATATAAATAATTAATTTTTAAGTATAAATTGTATTTGAATATCCTCACATTATATTGTATATCATACTGTTATCATTAAATTAAAACAGAAATTTAAAATATTCACAATATAATAGCCCAATATAATCTGGTAGTTGTTAGCTTATTACATATATACATCAGGTTTGCAGATATTGGTTTATTTAATATAAATATTGTAAAATAGTTGCTGTGATGTAATTTTGTGAAATATCCTGTGTACAAAGTGGTTCAATATAATTATCTGAAGTTTAAAACTCATCTTCAGTTTTATAACATTTTGAAACTCAGTTTATTTTTAATTATTCAAATTTTAATTGATTTTAAAAATAAAGATAAGAATATCCATTCCAAAACAAATTTTTAATTTCTTCTTTTGATTTGAAAAATTACTAATAATATTGTGATAAAAGCAAGGTAAAACAGCTCACCATTAAACCTGTGTATGGTTTAATGATGTAATGTTACACAAAACTAACTAATAATTAAGCATCACAGATAATGAATAATAAAAAAATCAACACAGCTACATTTTCTTTATACTAAGAGGAGATGATAACCATACTAATATATAAGTGTATTGGAATGTTCTCAATATATCAAAATTGGTTTGTAGAATGAACCAATTCTGATATACAGTAGACTCTTGAAATGTGACTTAATGTGGACTCAGATGACAACAAGTTACCAAAAATGGCAAGTTTTGTGGCACAGCAATGATGGTAGTCTAAATAACAAAATTTTCGTAAAGGTATTATATTTGCAAATTCATGTAGGAATTAACTATGTACAAATAGTGACTACTCTATTTGTAGTTAAATTTTAATTTTAAAAAATATTGGTTATTCAGTGGCTACTTTTGAGTTAGTGAAATTCAAGTCATGGCATTTTGCAGTGGCACTTTGGGAAAAGGGTTATATTGTTTGTTAACATGTGGAATTGATGCTGTTAATGGGTGTTGTCACTGAAGAACGATAACTTATTTAATTGTAGCATTAAGTTATAGAGGTTATAATATGATTAAATGTATTTCTTTCTTTTGGATCACATGGTGGGTTTTTGTATTAAATTTAATAATTATAATAAAATATTCTAACATTATTTAATTAAATTATAATTATTAAATTTAATATGAGATGACAGCTAATGCCTCCCTCTAGGTAAAATTAATAACTAAAATTATAATCACTGAAAAATTGCCCAATATTATACAGCAGTTGGTGTACCTTTATATAATTTATTAATAACCTGTATAATTTGAATATTTATTTGACATCCTTCTTATACAGAAATGCAAGTACAGGTGTAGGTACACAATAGACCTTTTATGTCGAAGTGCTTCATACTTTTTTCCACCACTGTACAATCAGTTTGTTGTTAAATTCAGTAATGCTCCCCAGAGCTGCTGCTCTCACTGTGAAAGTGTTGCAATTGCTTTTACAGGTATTTTAACAATGCACATAGAGCAGTGCTGCAATTCCAAAATGGTGGATCTTGGTGCAACTGTTGGAATGTTTTGTGAATTATTTAATTCAAAACATTTTAAAAGTAATCCATTTTTGCAATGTAAGGCTTTGTTTGGGATATAAAAATTAATGATTTAAATTTAATGTATGCAGATTCTTTCTGCAACATAAAGTAGATAATAAAACATTATGAATATACAAGTTTTGTAAAATATCTTATTTTACTAATGAGTATTTTAAAAGGAAAATTAGTACAAACAGAATAACAAATCATGATGATCAAAACCTTACACTTTTATTGTCACATCATATAAGAAATCAACTTTGCACATTTCCACCATGGAGGCAGCCATCTTGTTGCAGAGAGGAAAGCAAATGAAACGAGCGCTACAGATTTAACCTGAAACCAGTGAGGCTACTGCAAGGATCACTGTGCACAGCACTTCAAGAAAATGAGTTTAGCAATGCTCTCGACTGCACTGCTTAGCAGCGTTGAGAGCAGCACTTAGTAAACAACCCAAATTCATATAGAAATTGTGTTAAAATAGATTACAAAGTATTAATGTAATTTTAATTTTTTTATATTTATATAACAATTTTTACACAAATTAATAAGCAGTAGCCTGAAATGTGTGTTTCCACAAAATACTGAATTATCATGTTTTGTTTACAACTATATAATTGTGTGTGTAAATTTATAATTAAAAACAATATTCATATTTATTAATGAAGTCTTAACTGATAACATAAATATTAACTACAGTAGAGCATCGATTATCCGACTCAATTGGGGACTGGGGTTGGTCGGATAATTGAAAAGTCGGATAACCGAAAAGTATGAAAAAATCCATTATTAGTATAGTATATTATTATATCCCATGTAATTAGTATATTAATATATCGCTATTAACCTACTTTGCATTGAATTTTCCTCCATGTTAAGCCTATCAAATTTTTTTTAAAAATAATAATCGTTGCTATTGTATTGTGAGTAGCAGGGGGCCACTGGGTGAACCCTAATGACCACTTAATCTGCACGGGTCGAAAAGACCCGCTCTCGGTTGTCAGATGGCTATAGGAGGGCTAAAAATATGAGTGGGGGAGGAGTCGGAAGTCGTGACCAGGTGTCCAATTGACTACACGGGTTTGAATTAACGAACACATTTAATAAACTACTAACAAGATGTACACAAAGATATTAAATACAACTTACGCGAATCAAGATATAAATAGGTATTCTAAAATCTATTCTAACCTAACGCTAAAATCCTAGAGAGAGCTCACATTAGAGAGAGATAAATAAGAATGGCAAGGGTTTACCTCGAAGGCAACGTTCTTCAATTATAGGGCGTTGATAAAACACACTGTGATCGTCGTCTTCTAATCCGAGGTGTCCTTTGAAGGCTATGTGGAGCAATGTTCTTCTCAGGCCGTGCAGCTATGTCCGGTTACAATGTATGCTCCGTCGCTCCTAATCTGTAGAGAGTTCTTCCTGGTGAAGTTTGCTTGGAGGTTTCTTCTGTTAACCTCTTCGAGGAGTAATTCCGTCGCATCAGGAGAATAGAAATATATTCAAAGTTTTTACATTTTCATGGAGCGGCGATTATGAGCTTCGTAGATCCTGAGAGTTCTGGAAGAGTAGTCCACTGACAATCGCTCTCGGTCTTCCTTATCTGTCCAGAGGAGTTTCTTCGGCTAAGCGCCTTTGGCGCAGCCCTGAGTAGAAAATCCGACCCCTTTATATACCTGATCAGCGTGGGAAAAATCTGGAATTTGTAGACGTCTTTTTGACAGTTCTCCCTGATTTATGACAGTCTCCCGCGCCGTAGAAAAACTTATCTCCTTATTTGGTCATTTTTATCGTCTGGTCGCTCGGACGTATGGGGGTCACGTGACATCGTGGTCCCTCGTCGATGACCTTCAGCCGACGAAAGTCACCCTCACTAACTACGCAGTTAGAGTGAAAATAAAAACTATCGTTCGTATTCTCACAGTATCGTTAAAAATTAGAAAATGAAGCCTCGTTTAAATACTGGCTCCCTTTCATGGTTGAATGAGTGTTGATAGCTAAAACACGTAAAAATAATATTAAAGTAGCCAATACATAGCCAAATATTGTAGCTCCACATCACTAGTGGACATTTGAATTTGCCGACTAGAACGTGGTCGGTTAACCAAAGTGACGGTTAATCGGGGGTCGGATAATCGATGCTCTACTGTATTAATGTTTTCAGATTAAATAAAGGCAAAAATTTGGAAATATTTAATTTTTAAAATTAAATATGAGAGAGAGAACTTCAGAATAATTATTTTGGACCACTGCAAAATACTATAAATCTATATAATTATTTTAAGGTTTTTAAATTAAATTATTATACCTTTACCAAAATGATTTATTCTTTAACAATTTAAAAATGAGAATCTGTATTAGAATAGCTTAACATTATCAAAAACAATTTGACCTTAATTCTTTTCTTTTAGAAAACTTATTTAACATATATGTATATTTTTATTTGAATCATTTCTATTAAAATACAATTTTTAATGATAAAATTAATAAGATTTAGAACTCAGAAATATTTTTGTTTAATTTAACTAATATTTTAATGTAAAATCCATAAAATTTATTCTTAAATTTATAATATAATTTCTTAATATGTAAATACATTTTTTACAATTTAAAAACAAAATTAAAAGACTTAGAAACTTTGTATGTGCATAAAAAAATTTAAGAACACAATTTATCATTATTATAAAATGCAAATGATTCTCATCTAAATTAATTTAAATGATCATAATTTCTAATTATTTTCAATAAATAATTACATCATTATAACACTGATAAACTGTGTTTTCACTATTGCTTAAGGAAAACATCACTTAAGTAATGCTTAATATCCTTATATCTAATTTGGTATTTACCATTTTCCAAGGGCAACCAGAGTTTCAGATAAATATTTCTGAGCATTTCCATGTAAAGGATTTATTTCTAAAGCCTTTTCAAAATCTTCTATAGCTTTTTTTATGTTGTTATTATTAGCAAATCTATATTTTAAAATTAAACATTTCAAATGAAATAAGTTCATAATTTTATTATAAAAATGATAAGATTTAAGAAAAACTTACAGAGCTCCTCTAGCAACAAATGCTTCTACATTCTCTGGGTCGATTTGAAGAGCTTTATTCAAACACTGATAGGCTTCGACATGATTACCAGATTTAAAATAGGCTACACCATCTTTAACACTGAAGTTTTCAAAACAAAATGTAGGAGTTTAATTCAAAAATATCACATTTTTTAAAACTAATAATTTAAAAAATAATGCCAATTTTATTGTAGAATTATGTGCAATGGCTTAGATAGTCCTGCAGATTTACAATTCCAACAATTCCAAATGTAAACAACACTTAAAATTGATAATGGATTATTTTGTTCAAGATTCCATTCTGATATAATGTACAATAAGACCCTGCTTAATGAGGGGATGCATTCCTAGATAACAAAGCACTAAGTGAAACATCGTTGAATGAGGTCATTTTAACATAGAGTAAATAGGAATAAGGAAACACATGACCAAAATTAAACAAATTTTACTTTAATTTTAAGTTATTTTTATATTAATTTTTAGAATTTCTTGAAGAATAACTGCATGGAATAATCAAAAAGTAACTTTAGAAGGTTTACAGTCTAAAAACTAAAGTGCTGNGGCTTTTCTGAAATTCTTGTTCTTTTGCAATAAAGACATGACGTTTCATTTGTTGGTTTTTTCTTTCCTTAAGCAAATGTCAGTAGCAAGAGAACACATCCAAAATGCCTCGTTTTGCTTTTGCACTCCTTTCAAAATCTGGATTATTCACTACAATTTGATCAACGATTTTGGTTATTTTACCAAACTTTTACTAAGGAAATCTGCAGAAAAATTTTTGGAGTCTTTGTTTTCAGAATATCCATTTTCCAGTTGCACATGAATTCCATGTTCTGCCAGTTCTTGGTTGTCATCATATGGCTCTCACCAGAAACATGCTGTAACTCCTCAATATTCTGCTCATCTATATCTCCTAGTCCTGCTATATTGATTAGGTTGAGTTTGGTCAATTTTATGATACAGCGATAGGTTCTTCTCATTGAGAATTCTTGGATACCTTCAGCCATAACTTCTTCCACACTTCGTTTGTGCATTTATCAGTTAATTCTTGCTAAGCAAAGTCGATATTTTTCATGATGTTATATTTTTTCCAAAACTGTACCAAACAAACATAGATTTAAAGAAAGTACACCTTTTTGCCACCTTTTGCTGATTGGTTTGTGTTCACAAATAATCGTATTATATACAAATCAATGAAATTCTGCGATAATTTAAATCAGCATAAATTTTGAGCTTTTTTAGGCTTCAAGCACACCACATTATATCAAACCAGCGTTAAGCAGGATCTTACTGTACTTTAACATGAATTTCAGTCCATGTCTGTAGACAGAATATTAGCTGAAATTTTTATTATTTCAGTTCAATTTTGAAAATGTTGAATAAATTTTATCTTTTGATTTCATTTGCAATTAGATTAAAGTAATTATTGTTTGTTTTCTTAATGTTACATACATATGAGAATAAATTACTAGTGATAAAATCTAATGTACTTGACTACATTCTTGTACATAACAATGAAGCTAAATTTATGTTTATAAATTCAACTTCAACCATCTGAAATGCTTCAGATTACATTTTTATTTAGAACCTTCAACATCAGCTTCTAAATCTAATAAAACTGAAAATAATAAACACACAATAATTTTATATGCAAGATTTGGAAAAAAAAATCAAAATTTTAAGTATTCCCAGATTACAGAATTAATGAATAATAGATATTTAAATGTATTAATGTATGTCTAACTAGAAAAAAATACATTTTTTTTCTAACTAATTACAGTCCATGCAGCAAGAGTAGACATGAATCAGTCTAAACTGGAAGGATTTATGTCAGATGAAAGGAGACATGTAATTAACTTGTAAGTAATATTACAATTAAAAGTAAGTAGTTAAAATTGTAAAAAAATTAAAACAATAAAATTATGATAAAGATGGTATGAAAATGTTTTAGAAATGTAAAAAAAAACGAAGCAGCTGAAAGATATCAGATTATGTGTCAACTCCTTCTATCCCTTTCATCTGACATAAACCTTTCCAGCTCAGGAAAATTCATGCCTATTCTTTTCCTGTACATACTATAGCAATGAGCAGATAAAAAATTAAAAGAATACATATGGATTTTTGACTACTAAACAATTTTATTTTGATTTACCTTAATTATTTATGTAAAATTAGAAACTTAATGTATATCACAATCACAATTGATAAGTATATATAAGAATTATATTATAGTACGATAGACAAGCATACGTCAAATTATGCACAAAAATAAACTTTAAATAAATGATTTTTTTGATTAAGAAAGTGAATAATTTAATTCAATTAGAAGCTAAGACTAAAAATGAATTTCAATAAATACTGTAAAATAAAATACATATATAAATATTTAAATACTACACAAATAATTTGAAATATTTAAGTTGTGAAAGTATACATATGAAAATGTTTAATAAAATAAACATTTAGAAGAAAATAAAACAGTATCATAAATTAAAATTTTATTGTCAAAATATTTTACCTACCTTTTAAATGCCCATTTATTCGATTGCAATCTTCTAATTGCAACTGCATATTCATCCTTATCATACTTAATACTGAAATTACAGTCACAAACAATTAAAAAAAAAATCACTTCTCTTATTTTGAATAAAATGGGGTGTCTGAAAAGTCACTATGCAATGAGAAATTTGCAATGACATTCTATTCAATGACCTCTAAGTGTCCATTCAGTACCAACTGACCAGTTAGTTATATGTATGCAATTGCATACAACTTACAGGTCTTGTATGCAATAATGTATGTATAAGTTTAATGTCATTGCAAATTTCTTACTGCATAGTGACTTTTCAGACAACTCTGTACAGTGGGTGATTGATTAATGAACTCTTTCGCAAAAGATTTTTATGTTTGGACAACGAACACCTCACAGAACAAACACAAGAAGAAGCAACATAAAATAATGAATACAGATTGGTCTTCCCTTGTCTTCGGGCAACAATTCAAAACTTTTCAGAGTGCGACAGACGTTGACATCGACACTCAACCTGGTATATACTGATCAAATAGTATTCCTCAAACTTTGGAACTCTCCTTTGTAATTCAAGCCTTTTATTTTTCTGACAGAAACAATTCTTTTATAGTATTTGCAAGACTGTCGGGCCAGCACTTGTTAAGTTTTGCGTCAGTTTTTATTTTCGAAAGGTGAGAGTATAATAACAAAGGTGGGCAGATGTCTGATGTTGCTAGGCAGTATGGCTTGAACAGGTATACAGTAGGCAGCAGTTCAATCTTATCTAAGAAAGATACTGTATTATCAAGAAGACTCAAACAGCTAAAGGAGTAACAAAAATCACATCTAAGAAATAAAGAACATTGAAGAGCTCATAATGGAAACTGAAATGTATTTGACGACAAAAGAATGCCAAGAACTCTTAAATGAAGAACACCACATATCTCACTGTGTAGAAACACAGTGAGATATGTTTTCTTCTGAAAAAACAGATTAATGCCGATATCTGCTATTAAAAATTTTTTAAAGAAGTGGGAGGATGTCAGAACAATGGTCTTAGAATGGCATCTAAACCAGTTGAGGTTAACAGGCTTGAGGATCTCTACAACAACAATGCTATTAATTACTTCTGAAAAATCCTGAAGAAGAGAGAAAAGCAATCGACATTAGACAGATTCTTTAACCACCACAAATGGAAAAAACATGACTAATAAAAAATGCAAGACTGTGTATATATGTAATTTTATTATTACATATAAANTACAATGCACATTCTTTCCTTTTCACACACCATCTGATCAAGAGGTCTCAAATTCTCAAGGTCACTTTCCAGTACCTAGGGGCTACAACATATTCTCTGTTCTGCCAGACAAGATACCTCACAATTTGTCTGGTGATAACTAATTTGCCATCTATAAAAATAATCTTGAGCACAGACTCATGGAACAAACTAGAACTATCAGAGGTATATAAGATTTTTATAATAAATGACAGCAAAGTTTTCCAGTAATTTGTGCCACAGCCCAAATTTTGAAGTGGAAACTCTTCAAACATAAAAAAAAAAACATGGAAAGAGGAAGATTCACAACAAAGCTGGCCTCTCAAAGCTGCCTGGGTAACAACTCTAAAATCCTATGGGACAGTGTAAAAATCCCAAGACTGATTAGTCCAGCAAACCTTTCAACTCAAAACCATAAATATGAAAAACAAATCATATCAATAACATCGTGTTTAATCTCCATCATGTGTTAACAGAGTGCCTTCAAGCCTTAAAATAATGTGCACATTTTACACTCATTTTTTATATATTGCTTCTTCATTTTAAAGTATTCTTTGCCTACTTGGGTCTTTTTTTAATCCTGACTTATTACAATTATAGTAGGGAAGGAAGACAAAACTTTTAGGTTGTTTTTTCTTTTTATTACTCCCAAATGTATTTCAAACATTTTTCATTCCTTTTAAGTGGGTACAAAGGTAAATTTTTTTGGCATAATATATAAAAGCTAAAATATATAAAACAACTTTTATAACATGAAAAATACAATATTTAAATAACAATAATCATAAAAACTTTTTAACATATATTATACAAACATACTAGCCATATCCCGTAATACTAACAGAATGGTTTTCCATGGTATTATTGTTAAAGCTAAATTAATATGTAAATTTAACTTATTTACAAATAATTATAATCAATTTTCATATTTGATCGTATAGAAAATTTTCTTACATTTTACCGTTTTTTATCACAATATTCTTATATTGTGATAAAAAACAAAACAGTAAAATGTAAAATGTTTAACCATCAAGTTAAACAAATTTCTCCAAATTAAAAATTTTTTTTTATTCTTCAATCAAATAGAAAGAAACAACTCTGATCTTCTAAGAACTTCATTATACACTAGAGCATCGATTATCCAAAACAATTTGGGACTGAAGTCATTCGGATAACTGATCATTTACAAAAAAAAATATTAAACACAAAACTGTACTGTATATAATTTGTATCACTCGTCTTACAAATACATACCTTACATAATGTAATACATTAAATTAGGCCTACAGTTCAGTTTGGCAGGGAGGGGAAGAGTGTTGCAATGCCACAGCCCTAGCAGAAATTTGAATTTGCCCATTGAACGCTTTCGGTTAACTGATGTTTTGGTTGATTGGTATTTGGATAATTGATGCTCTACTGTACTTTATTTTTGTCAGAAAATTGAATATAAATAGAGCATAATAAGTTCTTAAAATATTTTTCCTTTTGAATTTTTCTGTATAAATTTAATTTTAAATTCAAAATTTGTCTTGTATCTAATTATCATTAAAGTAAAATTAACATCTTCCTTAGTAATTAATTATTTAGAAATTATACTTTTATATTCCATGAGCATGATTATATTTAATTAATTTTAGAAATTAATCAAATATAATCATGGAAAAATAGCTCAATGTAATTTAGTAGTTGTTTGACTTATTACAAATGTATTGGGTTTTGAAATATTTGTATATATGTCTGTGTTTAATCTGAAAAGATTAAAATATTAGCAGAATTTATAAAATTTTTTTGTTTTTAATTTGGAATTCCTGCAAACAATTTGTCAATTATTACACATAAAATACATAAATCTCTCAAAAATTTTTTTGAGATTTTACATTTCAGATGAAATATTCAATGTGGATATTATTCTCTTTTCAAGTGATAAAAAGAAAAGCAAATTTTTAATTTAAAAAAAGTATTTGCTTTTAAATACTTGAGACAATAATGTAAGTAAACATGAAATTTCCCCATCAAGCATGATAGAATACCTTTTATGAGAAAGTAGCAATTGAAGAATTGAGAAGAGTAGAGATTTCAAGAAATTCAAGACGAGTTGCTAATATTTCTAGAAATTAAAAAGTTTATATTATCTGTTTTAACATAAAGAGCTACAAAACAAAATTTCACCTGGAGTGGACAAAAATAAGAGTTACAGAGAAGTCACTTACACACTGATAAACAGATTTAGGCCTTTATATTAAAATCTTTCTTTATGAAATTTCTTTATACACTACATTCAGAGTAAACACACTATTGTCTTTTTAAAAATTTCCTTGCTGTCTTCCTTTAGTAATAGATATCTTAATATTGTTTCGATGATTGATGTTGATGTTTCTGCAGCCCTTCACAAAGCCATTCTCATTTCTTGTTGCTCGACTTGGACTTCACTTTAGATATTGGTCTGCAATTATTTACTGCAGACCAATATCTAGTTTTGTAACACCAAATAACTAAAAATGTGCTTCATCAGACATCCACAAACTGTCAATAAAGTGGTCATCTTAAGCCATGTGATTTGTTATTTCTTCACAGGATGTCTTGCAGTTGAGATGATCATAGAAAACATTGCTATGCTTAGAGCTGATGTCAACAGCAACCCGATCTTTTCTGGCATACAAGCAGTTCTTCCACCAGGAGGCTTTTTCTTGAGTATTGAGTCATTTTCCAAAAATTCTTAACCCATGTTTTAATTATATGGGCAGATGGGATAAGATCATGGTGTGCTAAATTAAAATGTTGGCAAAATTTAGGCCTAGCAGCTTCAAAACTATTGGTGGTTTTGTGATAACTTCTGACAGTAAATGCATGTAGTGCCCCATTCCAATGCTTCATGGCAACTGAATGACATATCATGGGAAACAAAATGCATGTGCAGTGCTTTTTCTAACTATTGTAGCAGAAAAAACCATTACTACAAAAAAGAGTATTTTATATTAGACCTCCTTTTGTTAATTTTTAATAAAACAAATTTCAATTTACATAATTTGATTATTTTGTTTTTGCTGATAGAATGTAATTATCAAAAATTATATTTTAGTAGAAAAAATGAACAAAACAGATTTAAAAAAATGCCAATATCATCACTAAAGCAATCAAGTAGTTTTGCATTTAAATAAAATAATCTAATATACCATCATTATCATCATCATCTACATAGCAACTTTTTCATTTCATTTTCATACATTTTCTCTTATATATTTGAATTATGTGACTAGTTTTTGGATAATAAAAATATGAATGAATCATCTGAATGTGAGGCTGGGACCTCACCCTTTGAATCAGAGACTGGCTGTCGAACCAAAGCCAATAAACCAGTGACTTATTTTCATAAACAGAACCAGGGCTGGAAAGAAACAAGGTGCAATATGATTTAATTGTCACATTCCAAGATTTAACTGACACATCCCCAATCGTAGATCGTGACGGAGAGCAGGAGATCGGCCACTGAGAAAATTTTGGTGGTCACCTTACACAGAGTTCAAAGGGAAAATGCAGGGGCTCCTTTGAAGGGGGCTGCAACTGGGACCACATGAATCCAGCTACATCTCTGAGACAGGAAAAAACACATTTGGCTGAAATTTAGTCATGCGACAGTCATGCGAGGAAGAGCATGAACAAACTCCAAGAAAAGTGGTCTAGGTGAGTGTGTTCACCAACCGCATGGCCCAAATTGCATCCCTAGCAATAGATCGGGAACCAATCTATTAGGAGAGTTAGGAGAGAACACTGTTTCATACCAACCAAAATGTGAGATTTCAGGCAAAGATGGTATAGAAGCCCAAAATTCCAAGGACATGAGGAGGTTGGGAACAAGATCATAGAAACCTGGAACCTACATTGAAACTCTTCCAAAGAACAAGAGAAGCCCAGGATTTCAAAAAGGGACTCAACTTCCCACACTGACAATTCCTCCACCTGAGACCTCTAACATTTGGATTTTCTAGAACTTTTTGAAAAAAATTTGATGATGCACTTTCTCCGATTGATGTGTAAACTCGTCTTCATTTTGTGATCTTCTTCAACTGGACAGTGTAATACCTCCATTGTAAGCATGTCTTTTATCTTAATAAACATGATTAATTTTGTTATTCCAGTTTCTGTGTGAGTCTGTATCCAGCAACCACTACCCCATACATCCAAACGACTCTCGCATCATTCTAAGTCGTGGGAAATGTGAGTGTCTCTGCCTCCTACTAAGGCAGACTGTCAGCGATAATACCTTATTGTTCCTTACAGAATTATAAGTAAAATGTAATAAATTTAAGTACACAAAACTAGTTATTGTGTAAATTTTGCTTACATTACATAAAATTTCTGAAGTAACAATATTTCCAATTTAATAAACTAGAACAATCAAAATATATCTACAAATATAATCATTTTTAGAAAATACAGAACTATATACTATATGGCCAACCATTTCAAAACCAATTTGTTTATTTGATTTCAAATATTTAGAAATTGCCAGTAAATCCAGTAAACGTTTCAAAAGTAAACAAACACATTTTATTTTAGATGTTTTATGCCTTCATACAAATATATCATATTTGTTAACAGATTAAAAAGAGGGGTGAATCCCTTTTATTTGAAAGAAATTCCTCAGTTATTTTGACCATTTAAAATTAATATAACTTAAATTTGTTGAACTTAAATGGTGTTTAAATTTTATTTTAAAACAGCAAATTTATAAAGATATTTTACTAAAATATTATTCTAAGAGCATAATTGTATCTTAAGACAATAAAGCGAGATTAAATCAAAATTTCAATGATTATTAATAAACTCTGTTTAAGAATTATCAATATTAATTAGTATTAATTTATACATTTAATTTCTTACCTGTAATGAAGTGGTAGATCATCTTCAGTAATTAAGCCCTAAAAATTTCATTAATGTAAATATATTTAAAAACTATGTATAAAATGATTTTCATAAAAGAGAAAAAATTGTTTTCAGTTATCAAATTACTTTCAAGAACTTATTTTAAAGAAGTTCACTATGCTAAATCAGAATGTTCAAACAATCAAAATACTTTTATTATAATTTCATATTAAAACTTTAATTACTTAAACATAAATTAAATGACTATAGAAATTACAAATATTCAAATACAGTAGTTTATTCAGCATAATATTCAAGTAATAAATGTATTACATATCAATTTGTGAAGCTCCTCCATTTTATTTCACAGGATTNAAAGTTACAGTTGACATTATTAATAAAGAAATCAATAAATTCTTTTTGTAATTGAAGAGTTACTGACTCAAACTTTAAATATCAACAAAAGAATTTTTTAAAAATCTAATAAAAATATTCTCTTTTGTGAGAATTAAACAAGGATATCTAAGTTAATTCATTTTATTGATAATTTTTTATTAGTAATTAAAGCTAAGTAATTTATAAATTGAACAGCTTACCCAAATTCTTTGGCTCTTCTATGATATTCAAAATAGTTTACAATTCTCATATCAATATCTTTTAAAAAATCAGGTCCTTTCTCAGAATCAAGGACACGCCTGAATTCTTGACCATGATAATTAAGTGCCTGAGTCAGCAATTCAGAATCCATTCTGTAAAGAAAACAATAAATATATAATGAAAATAAAGGTAATAATATACATATTATGGTACGAAGTAGCCTCCAGTAAAAGGTGAACTCTTGTCATGAGACTGTTACTTTTCTGAGGTATGAACAAGGACAAAGACTTCATTGTATACTCTAATATTTGTTAATTTTTACAATTATTTGTCCTGGCAATTTTTTATCAAATATTAATTTATTATCAAAGCTTTTATTTTTAGTACATGGAAATTAGTGTTTCAATTTAGTGCCCTCTATTGTGAGTGAAATGATTGATGCAGGATAACATTTTTCTTTCAGTTAAATACAGAACAAACATTTTGGGAACAAAGAATATGGAAAAAATTAACATTATATATATGGGTTGTTATTTGGGACTGAAAAAAACAACAGATAGATGTGGGAAAACAATTAATATGGAAATGATAGATTGATAATCCACTGTATAAGTAAATATTTTTCTAAAACCCATGATTTCATATCACAGTTTTTACTTACTTCATACAAATGCTTTTTCCTTTCATGACCTGGAATTCCCATATAACTTTCCATTGGTGGCATTACAGCATGAACTTCTATAAAGTTAAAACACATTTTAGTAATAAAATAAAAGGCACTGTAAATAGATTTGTCAGCTATGTCAAAAGCTAAAAGTGACTTTTGACATAGCTGACAATTGTAAACAGATTTTATTAACTTTTTCTTCATTTATGAAATAGAAATATTCTTTTCATATTCTATGTTTTATTTATTCAAATTCAATATTTTTTAATATACATATTCCTGTTAAATATTTATAATATACTTAACTAAATTTTTATTTGGAATATTTGGAGTTTCAGAGTTTATTATTGTTTTTAATGTTATAAATCCACTTTGTGCTGATTTTTTAAACAGCTCAAAAATCAGTAAGAAAAGCATAAGGATATCTATTAGGATTGATCAAATAAAACTCGTTTGTACCGTGTCACATGATCCAGTGCATGGAGGGAAATGATGTCACATGGCATGATAAGAATACACCAATGAAAAGTGGAGATAAGATCAGTCATCTTGCATGTTTTCTTTTTGGCATAAAGTAGTGTCAACATGGATGGAATTATTTGGAATCCTTCCAAGGTTAAAACATGGTGCCACCACTTTGAGCAAACCAGATGAGTGAGCATGTAATAGAAATACCCTGGCTCACAACACAAAAAATTCAAGCCACAGGCCTCCATCTGTAAGGTTATGATGACCACATTTTTTGACATGGTGGAGCATTTGCTGGTGAACTTTAAAAAACCTCACATGAACATCAATGTTAACTGTTACAATGCAACATTGGACAAGCTGCATAAAGCATAAAGAATAAGAGATCTGGCATGCTATCACATGATCCGATTTTGTTGCATGACAAATCGACCACATGTTGCAAACACTGTGCAGGAATAACAAAGTTCCAAGGATAAATTTTTTGATTAAATCAAAAAATCCTTGAAACTTTGTTATTCATGTAGATATGCTAATCACAACGCTCACCTAGTTTTCCACCAGAGTTCTGCAGATGTGTATAAATACAACTGATTTATACCTGAGTGATATTGTGAAAAATTTTAATGTTGTGTCATTGACATCAGATCCTCCAAGAATAGGTCATTGTTGTGGGCAGAATAACAATCATATATATTTTAAAATATATAAACTGTTTTAATGAAATATTTTAATATAATGGAAATGCATGGAATTTTCAGATATTTCTATTTCAAACTTCATAATATTAACAAAATGATCAAAAAAATTAAATGGCCAATACAGAATTTAAGATGTTTGTTTAAAAGTCTTATATGTTTAAATAAGAAATTATACTGTTAAAAATAAGAAAAATATCACCATCATACCAATTTCAATTTATTCTGATATGCTGGTGCTAGGTGATCATTCTTCATTGAAATATGTAAGCGACCTGTTCCTGGATCTGTCACTTCATTTAATACAGCTCCTTATTTTAAAAATTAGAAAAATAGAGTGAGTTTTAGTAATTTTTCAAACATGTTCTAAATTTTTAAAAAATTACTGGAATAATTTATTAAAAAGTACTCATTTAAAAATTATAACATCAAAAAAATACAATGTCATACTTTAACTTTCCTTATTAAATTTCTTGTGTTTAAATGAAAATTTATGTAACATTTACAGACAGATTAAAATCTACTACTATTGACAATACACAAGTAATGATATGTAAAAGCTATGGGAATCATCAAGTTTTATTGTATAAAACTTTTCAAGAGACTAAGTTCATCTCATTATCAAATCTGTAATATAAACTTTAACGTAAACAAACAAAAAAAAAAAAAAAAAAAAAAAAAAAAAAAAAAAAAAAAAAAAAAAAAAAAAAAAAAAAAAAAAAAAAAAAAAAAAAAAAAAAAAAAAAAAAAAAAAAAAAAAAAAAAAAAAAAAAAAAAAAAAAAAAAAAAAAAAAAAAAAAAAAAAAAAAAAAAAAAAAAAAAAAAAAAAAAAAAAAAAAAAAAAAAAAAAAAAAAAAAAAAAAAAAAAAAAAAAAAAAAAAAAAAAAAAAAAAAAAAAAAAAAAAAAAAAAAAAAAAAAAAAAAAAAAAAAAAAAAAAAAAAAAAAAAAAAAAAAAAAAAAAAAAAAAAAAAAAAAAAAAAAAAAAAAAAAAAAAAAAAAAAAAAAAAAAAAAAAAAAAAAAAAAAAAAAAAAAAAAAAAAAAAAAAAAAAAAAAAAAAAAAAAAAAAAAAAAAAAAAAAAAAAAAAAAAAAAAAAAAAAAAAAAAAAAAAAAAAAAAAAAAAAAAAAAAAAAAAAAAAAAAAAAAAAAAAAAAAAAAAAAAAAAAAAAAAAAAAAAAAAAAAAAAAAAAAAAAAAAAAAAAAAAAAAAAAAAAAAAAAAAAAAAAAAAAAAAAAAAAAAAAAAAAAAAAAAAAAAAAAAAAAAAAAAAAAAAAAAAAAAAAAAAAAAAAAAAAAAAAAAAAAAAAAAAAAAAAAAAAAAAAAAAAAAAAAAAAAAAAAAAAAAAAAAAAAAAAAAAAAAAAAAAAAAAAAAAAAAAAAAAAAAAAAAAAAAAAAAAAAAAAAAAAAAAAAAAAAAAAAAAAAAAAAAAAAAAAAAAAAAAAAAAAAAAAAAAAAAAAAAAAAAAAAAAAAAAAAAAAAAAAAAAAAAAAAAAAAAAAAAAAAAAAAAAAAAAAAAAAAAAAAAAAAAAAAAAAAAAAAAAAAAAAAAAAAAAAAAAAAAAAAAAAAAAAAAAAAAAAAAAAAAAAAAAAAAAAAAAAAAAAAAAAAAAAAAAAAAAAAAAAAAAAAAAAAAAAAAAAAAAAAAAAAAAAAAAAAAAAAAAAAAAAAAAAAAAAAAAAAAAAAAAAAAAAAAAAAAAAAAAAAAAAAAAAAAAAAAAAAAAAAAAAAAAAAAAAAAAAAAAAAAAAAAAAAAAAAAAAAAAAAAAAAAAAAAAAAAAAAAAAAAAAAAAAAAAAAAAAAAAAAAAAAAAAAAAAAAAAAAAAAAAAAAAAAAAAAAAAAAAAAAAAAAAAAAAAAAAAAAAAAAAAAAAAAAAAAAAAAAAAAAAAAAAAAAAAAAAAAAAAAAAAAAAAAAAAAAAAAAAAAAAAAAAAAAAAAAAAAAAAAAAAAAAAAAAAAAAAAAAAAAAAAAAAAAAAAAAAAAAAAAAAAAAAAAAAAAAAAAAAAAAAAAAAAAAAAAAAAAAAAAAAAAAAAAAAAAAAAAAAAAAAAAAAAAAAAAAAAAAAAAAAAAAAAAAAAAAAAAAAAAAAAAAAAAAAAAAAAAAAAAAAAAAAAAAAAAAAAAAAAAAAAAAAAAAAAAAAAAAAAAAAAAAAAAAAAAAAAAAAAAAAAAAAAAAAAAAAAAAAAAAAAAAAAAAAAAAAAAAAAAAAAAAAAAAAAAAAAAAAAAAAAAAAAAAAAAAAAAAAAAAAAAAAAAAAAAAAAAAAAAAAAAAAAAAAAAAAAAAAAAAAAAAAAAAAAAAAAAAAAAAAAAAAAAAAAAAAAAAAAAAAAAAAAAAAAAAAAAAAAAAAAAAAAAAAAAAAAAAAAAAAAAAAAAAAAAAAAAAAAAAAAAAAAAAAAAAAAAAAAAAAAAAAAAAAAAAAAAAAAAAAAAAAAAAAAAAAAAAAAAAAAAAAAAAAAAAAAAAAAAAAAAAAAAAAAAAAAAAAAAAAAAAAAAAAAAAAAAAAAAAAAAAAAAAAAAAAAAAAAAAAAAAAAAAAAAAAAAAAAAAAAAAAAAAAAAAAAAAAAAAAAAAAAAAAAAAAAAAAAAAAAAAAAAAAAAAAAAAAAAAAAAAAAAAAAAAAAAAAAAAAAAAAAAAAAAAAAAAAAAAAAAAAAAAAAAAAAAAAAAAAAAAAAAAAAAAAAAAAAAAAAAAAAAAAAAAAAAAAAAAAAAAAAAAAAAAAAAAAAAAAAAAAAAAAAAAAAAAAAAAAAAAAAAAAAAAAAAAAAAAAAAAAAAAAAAAAAAAAAAAAAAAAAAAAAAAAAAAAAAAAAAAAAAAAAAAAAAAAAAAAAAAAAAAAAAAAAAAAAAAAAAAAAAAAAAAAAAAAAAAAAAAAAAAAAAAAAAAAAAAAAAAAAAAAAAAAAAAAAAAAAAAAAAAAAAAAAAAAAAAAAAAAAAAAAAAAAAAAAAAAAAAAAAAAAAAAAAAAAAAAAAAAAAAAAAAAAAAAAAAAAAAAAAAAAAAAAAAAAAAAAAAAAAAAAAAAAAAAAAAAAAAAAAAAAAAAAAAAAAAAAAAAAAAAAAAAAAAAAAAAAAAAAAAAAAAAAAAAAAAAAAAAAAAAAAAAAAAAAAAAAAAAAAAAAAAAAAAAAAAAAAAAAAAAAAAAAAAAAAAAAAAAAAAAAAAAAAAAAAAAAAAAAAAAAAAAAAAAAAAAAAAAAAAAAAAAAAAAAAAAAAAAAAAAAAAAAAAAAAAAAAAAAAAAAAAAAAAAAAAAAAAAAAAAAAAAAAAAAAAAAAAAAAAAAAAAAAAAAAAAAAAAAAAAAAAAAAAAAAAAAAAAAAAAAAAAAAAAAAAAAAAAAAAAAAAAAAAAAAAAAAAAAAAAAAAAAAAAAAAAAAAAAAAAAAAAAAAAAAAAAAAAAAAAAAAAAAAAAAAAAAAAAAAAAAAAAAAAAAAAAAAAAAAAAAAAAAAAAAAAAAAAAAAAAAAAAAAAAAAAAAAAAAAAAAAAAAAAAAAAAAAAAAAAAAAAAAAAAAAAAAAAAAAAAAAAAAAAAAAAAAAAAAAAAAAAAAAAAAAAAAAAAAAAAAAAAAAAAAAAAAAAAAAAAAAAAAAAAAAAAAAAAAAAAAAAAAAAAAAAAAAAAAAAAAAAAAAAAAAAAAAAAAAAAAAAAAAAAAAAAAAAAAAAAAAAAAAAAAAAAAAAAAAAAAAAAAAAAAAAAAAAAAAAAAAAAAAAAAAAAAAAAAAAAAAAAAAAAAAAAAAAAAAAAAAAAAAAAAAAAAAAAAAAAAAAAAAAAAAAAAAAAAAAAAAAAAAAAAAAAAAAAAAAAAAAAAAAAAAAAAAAAAAAAAAAAAAAAAAAAAAAAAAAAAAAAAAAAAAAAAAAAAAAAAAAAAAAAAAAAAAAAAAAAAAAAAAAAAAAAAAAAAAAAAAAAAAAAAAAAAAAAAAAAAAAAAAAAAAAAAAAAAAAAAAAAAAAAAAAAAAAAAAAAAAAAAAAAAAAAAAAAAAAAAAAAAAAAAAAAAAAAAAAAAAAAAAAAAAAAAAAAAAAAAAAAAAAAAAAAAAAAAAAAAAAAAAAAAAAAAAAAAAAAAAAAAAAAAAAAAAAAAAAAAAAAAAAAAAAAAAAAAAAAAAAAAAAAAAAAAAAAAAAAAAAAAAAAAAAAAAAAAAAAAAAAAAAAAAAAAAAAAAAAAAAAAAAAAAAAAAAAAAAAAAAAAAAAAAAAAAAAAAAAAAAAAAAAAAAAAAAANAAGTTGTTTTACATCCTAGTGGTGGCCTCTCATGCACATCTATAAAGTTGGCTCTGACCGCCAGTGGTCGTATGGCTCTGAACGGCCCTAACTACTACAACCACCAGCACGTCATATGGCTCTGTATGGCCATAATTAGTACAACCACCGGTGCGTCGGATAGTAGTTAACATGTTAATCTTTTATTATCAGACATTTTTTCAAAGATCTACTCATTATGAATTAAAATAAAAACAGTGGTTCTTAGAATTTTTAAATGATTAAAAAATTTCTAAAAATACAAACAGAAAGAAACTTTTTAATGCATATTTTTGAATAAAGTTGTTGGTACATGCCAAATTTTACTTAAATTTCTATGATGATAAAACAAAAATATTGATTATGGTACATAATTTTTATTTTAGATTTATTATTATTTTATTATATTTTCTAAATTGTCAGAAATAACTTAAATACTCAATAATAAAATTAAATATATTAGACTAAAAATATTCTGATTCATTTACTATATATTAGTAACAAAAAAGTACAATTAACATCTTATTTTCTGGCTTTATTCCAGATGTAGTATTTTATATAATACTAAAAGTTATCATTATTTAATAAAAATAAATGTACTCACTTTGATGCCAAGATCATGAATTTCTCTTCGTTTTCCACCATCCAAACAAAGCAAGGTTATTACAAAACCATAGTTTTGTATACCTGTAATTTTTCCAATTACAGGGTCGCCTTTTTTGATTAACTGAAATATTTTAAATATATAACTAACAATTACTTCCTGCTTATTGTTTGAAAATTATTTCAACACAGTATAAAATATAATCTTACATTTAATTCTTTAATGAATATTTTTACTTTTTATCGAAATGCATTTTAAAAAAGTTTTAAAATAAGAAATTGAATATATTTAATAAAATACATATTAATTATATTAAATAAAGTGGATTCTTGCTCTTTTGTTTTTGGTGGAACTTGGGAGAAAAAATGATTAATGCAGGAACACAATTGACATGAGAAATTTATGATGTCAATGCTTTTATTGTTTATCTTGTATGGAATGTGTATTTTCCAGTGATAGGCATATAAGATGGCCTTCTGTAATACTAAACAATATGGAACATGCATACAGATGTTCATTCATTCTACATTTTAAGAAATTGTTAACAATACTGAAATTTATTTTATATTCTCTATTAACCCTTTTTTCTGATGGATTTCCTTCTACTTACTCTATAATTTTCAATTTCTCAACAAGGGTTCTGACTTTTCTCACTTGTCCATATATGATTTTCTCTACCTCAAGACGTGCTGATTTTTACCAATGATGCCAGGCTTTAAGAGAAAAATGTCACCAATATACTGTACTTTAGTACAGTATTTTGTAAAGCAGTAGACATAAAAAGTAGTCAAAAATTACAATAAAAACTGGTTAGCTGAAGTCAAAGGTTTAACTATTAAATCTGACATGCTTTTATTTTTAGTACATGGAAATTAGTGTTTCAATTTAGTGCCCTCTATTGTGAGTGAAATGATTGATGCAGGATAACATTTTTCTTTCAGTTAAATACAGAACAAACATTTTGGGAACAAAGAATATGGAAAAAATTAACATTATATATATGGGTTGTTATTTGGGACTGAAAAAAACAACAGATAGATGTGGGAAAACAATTAATATGGAAATGATAGATTGATAATCCACTGTATAAGTAAATATTTTTCTAAAACCCATGATTTCATATCACAGTTTTTACTTACTTCATACAAATGCTTTTTCCTTTCATGACCTGGAATTCCCATATAACTTTCCATTGGTGGCATTACAGCATGAACTTCTATAAAGTTAAAACACATTTTAGTAATAAAATAAAAGGCACTGTAAATAGATTTGTCAGCTATGTCAAAAGCTAAAAGTGCCTTTTGACATAGCTGACTATTGTAAACAGATTTTATTAACTTTTTCTTCATTTATGAAATAGAAATATTCTTTTCATATTCTATGTTTTATTTATTCAAATTCAATATTTTTTAATATACATATTCCTGTTAAATATTTATAATATACTTAACTAAATTTTTATTTGGAATATTTGGAGTTTCAGAGTTTATTATTGTTTTTAATGTTATAAATCCACTTTGTGCTGATTTTTTAAACAGCTCAAAAATCAGTAAGAAAAGCATAAGGATATCTATTAGGATTGATCAAATAAAACTCGTTTGTACCGTGTCACATGATCCAGTGCATGGAGGGAAATGATGTCACATGGCATGATAAGAATACACCAATGAAAAGTGGAGATAAGATCAGTCATCTTGCATGTTTTCTTTTTGGCATAAAGTAGTGTCAACATGGATGGAATTATTTGGAATCCTTCCAAGGTTAAAACATGGTGCCACCACTTTGAGCAAACCAGATGAGTGAGCATGTAATAGAAATACCCTGGCTCACAACACAAAAAATTCAAGCCACAGGCCTCCATCTGTAAGGTTATGATGACCACATTTTTTGACATGGTGGAGCATTTGCTGGTGAACTTTAAAAAACCTCACATGAACATCAATGTTAACTGTTACAATGCAACATTGGACAAGCTGCATAAAGCATAAAGAATAAGAGATCTGGCATGCTATCACATGATCCGATTTTGTTGCATGACAAATCGACCACATGTTGCAAACACTGTGCAGGAATAACAAAGTTCCAAGGATAAATTTTTTGATTAAATCAAAAAATCCTTGAAACTTTGTTATTCATGTAGATATGCTAATCACAACGCTCACCTAGTTTTCCACCAGAGTTCTGCAGATGTGTATAAATACAACTGATTTATACCTGAGTGATATTGTGAAAAATTTTAATGTTGTGTCATTGACATCAGATCCTCCAAGAATAGGTCGGCTTCAATTATATAGTGTATGTATTTTTAATGTCATAATGTCTTGGTATTGTCATAAATAGCAAAACACAAATTAATAGAATTAGTAAAATTATAAAATCACCTTCAGATTACCTTCCTAGAATAAATTAGCATTTAAATAAAACTTAATAAAATAGTATTTAAATGAAATTAATTTAGAATTTGAATTTAAAAATATATTTAAAAAAATACATCAAACAAAACCTTTATGATGCAGTAAATAATTTTAATGTAAAATTTGACAAATATTTTTGATCTTACACAAGATCTGCTTCAGGTCAACAATAAATGTCATTAAGTTGTTAACCATCTGTCTCTAGTAGTTGATTAAAAAAAAAGAAGGATTATTTTGTACTGACCCAAAATTATTTGTATGGTCAAAATTTGATTTAACTCTGCAGGAAGTTTTAGCACAAAAAGGTTGGGAGGTTCTGCACCACCCTTCCTAGAGACCCTATCTGTCACCATGTGCCTTTCATTCATTGAATTCTTTAAAAAAGCTCTTAAGGAACAATGCTTTAACTGTGATGCAAAAGTCAAGGAAGCAGTCATCCAATGGTTCAAGGACCAATCAACAATTGTTCCTCGCAGATGGTATCCATTGTCTCCCCAAGCAGTGGAATGTGTGTCTGTATGCCCATGGTGACTTTTTTAATCAACAAAAGTGCATTCTGGCTTCCTCATATATTGCTTTGTTTAATTATACCATATTGATGGATATGCTGTTTCATTTGTCTTAATAAATTAACTCAAACATGTTCAATTTGATCATTCCTTGTATTTTATCAGAAGATGGGAACCAAATTCAAGATGTAAGAAGAATTTTGTTTTTAGGACCAGTTATTAGAATCAAATGAATCTGTAGGTACTGAATTAATCTGTAGGTAGGAATGAATCTGTAGGTATTGGTAAAGATGGGTGAAAGTTATTTAATTAGTTTTAAGGAGAAAAAAAGAGAATTATTTTAATCACAAGTATAATAATTGGTAGATAAATGTTTTTTGAATGGTGCTCTTTGAATTACCTTAATATAGAAAAATTTTTTGTTTTAATTAAAACTAAACTACACATACATTGTAATTTTTTTAAAATAATGTCTTCTTGTTTTAATGAATTGGACAAGCTGCAGAAAGCCATAAAGAATAAGAGACCAGGCATTTTGTGACTTCTGTAAAAAAAAGTTTACAATTTGATACATCTCACATTTTTACCTCTTGCAAAGCTTTAATTAAATTAAGGGAAAATTATTTTTTGTAAAACTTTTTGTCATCTCAAAATTTTTGTACATCGTTATGTGATTCTAAAGTTATATTCAAATTTAAAGTGTTTTTGTAAAACTGTAATTAATTTCCTTTTGTTTCAGCTGTAGTATGGTGCTCTTTTTTGTCATCAAATCTGTTGCTTAAATGTTTATTCTTGAAAACAAATTTTGATGAACTTTATTTGAATTTAAAAATATATTTAAAAAATACATCAAACAAAACCTTTATGATGCAGTAAATAATTTTAATGTAAAATTTGACAAATGTTTTTGATCTTACACAAGATCTGCTTCAGGTCAACAATAAATGTCATTAAGTTGTTAACCATCTGTCTCTAGTAGTTGATTAAAAAAAAAGAAGGATTATTTTGTACTGACCCAAAATTATTTGTATGGTCAAAATTTGATTTAACTCTGCAGGAAGTTTTAGCACAAAAAGGTTGGGAGGTTCTGCACCACCCTTCCTAGAGACCCTATCTGTCACCATGTGCCTTTCATTTATTGAATTCTTTAAAAAAGCTCTTAAGGAACAATGCTTTAACTGTGATGCAAAAGTCAAGGAAGCAGTCATCCAATGGTTCAAGGACCAATCAACAATTGTTCCTCGCAGATAGTATCCATTGTCTCCCCAAGCAGTGGAATGTGTGTCTGTATGCCCATGGTGACTTTTTTAATCAACAAAAGTGCATTCTGGCTTCCTCATATATTGCTTTGTTTAATTATACCATATTGATGGATATGCTGTTTCATTTGTCTTAATAAATTAACTCAAACATGTTCAATTTGATCATTCCTTGTATTTTATCAGAAGATGGGAACCAAATTCAAGATGTAAGAAGAATTTTGTTTTTAGGACCAGTTATTAGAATCAAATGAATCTGTAGGTACTGAATTAATCTGTAGGTAGGAATGAATCTGTAGGTATTGGTAAAGATGGGTGAAAGTTATTTAATTAGTTTTAAGGAGAAAAAAAGAGAATTATTTTAATCACAAGTATAATAATTGGTAGATAAATGTTTTTTGAATGGTGCTCTTTGAATTACCTTAATATAGAAAAATTTTTTGTTTTAATTAAAACTAAACTACACATACATTGTAATTTTTTTAAAATAATGTCTTCTTGTTTTAATGAATTGGACAAGCTGCAGAAAGCCATAAAGAATAAGAGACCAGGCATTTTGTGACTTCTGTAAAAAAAAGTTTACAATTTGATACATCTCACATTTTTACCTCTTGCAAAGCTTTAATTAAATTAAGGGAAAATTATTTTTTGTAAAACTTTTTGTCATCTCAAAATTTTTGTACATCGTTATGTGATTCTAAAGTTATATTCAAATTTAAAGTGTTTTTGTAAAACTGTAATTAATTTCCTTTTGTTTCAGCTGTAGTATGGTGCTGTTTTTTTGTCATCAAATCTGTTGCTTAAATGTTTATTCTTGAAAACAAATTTTGATGAACTTTATTTGAATTTAAAATTTTAATAATTTATTTTTTGGATTTTGCTTTTTCAGGTAAGAGTTTTTTTTTGTATTATTAATAAAAAAAAAAGTTATCACTTTTTTTAAATCTGGTCACCAGACATTTGTTACCTGCTCTGTTTTAATTTAATAAATAATATTTATTAAATTTAAACAAAGCAAGCAACAATATATTTTGTTGATTTGAAAAATTTTTTGGTGTTTGTCTTTTTGCAATCTTCATTGTTTTGTTATTGTTCCAATTATGTATGCCTCTACATATGGGTATTATTACTTTGTACTAATAAATAAATAAATAAAATTCACTAACCATTGCTTTCATCATCACATTTCGGTAAGACACATGCATCATCTAAACTTTTATACAAAATATGTGCTTTCTTTCCCAGAAACTCATATAATTTCTGTCTTCTTTTTCTTTCTTGAAAACTGAAACACATTTTAAAAAAAATTAATTTATCACATTTCTTTTCCAATAGAATAAAATATTTGCTTTAGTTAATTTTAAAAATAGCAAAAGAACATGGCCAGTGGTTATTTATTAAATAATTTAAAAAAAAAGTTTTAATACAAATTCTTTATTACACTAATATCATCAAATAATGCTGAATATGTTAAACTTGATAATAACTTGTTAGTCTTTAATATCAGTTTTGCAAGTCTCATTCAGCATATTACCAAATGTTTGTGGCATATTACAAAGTTAAAACTGACTTTATATAAAAAAAACACATTTCCAGAAAAGATTAAAATGTTCAATGTTCATATTCTTTGGTATTGTCATAAATAGCTAAACGTACAAATTAATAGAATTAGTGAAATTATAAAATCACCTTCAGATTACCTTCCTAGAATAAATTAACATTTAAATAAAACTTAATAGTATTTAAATGACATGAATTTAGAATTTGAATTTAAAAATATATTTAAAAAATACATCAAACAAAACCTTTATGATGCAGTAAATAATTTTAATGTAAAATTTGACAAATGTTTTTGATCTTACACAAGATCTGCTTCAGGTCAACAAGATTGTAAAATTTAAAAAATTCATAATTACTATTATTAAATTATTCCAAAACACTTATTGACAATGAATTTTCAGGAAAACACAAAAAAAGACTCAATCATATCTGATAACTGCTTTACTCAGATAATAAATTTAAAATGTTATATTTGTTGCAAACGTATAACAAATATACTAATTTTTTAAAATAATCTTTCTTTTCAATGAAAGCAATCCTATTTAACAAATCAGATAATAATCCAACAGAGTAATCAACTAAAAAAGTTTTTAATTTTTTTTCTAGAATAAACAGAATTTTAATAATATACAGAAATAGTTGCATTGTTATTTAAAGTAATAGGTAGTGTATTTTTGTAACAAACAATAGTATATATTTTAACTCTAAGCTCTAAAATTCTTTGTTCTACATCAGTGTTTTTCAACCTTCTTGAATATGCGACGCCTTTACAACTTAAAAAATTCTGGCAACTCCCAGGACCATATTTAAACTATATCAGTGATTTTAAAAACTACATATTTAATTTTCTTTCTTTAAATATCGATTGAAAAACCAATTGTACTGTAAAATAAACAGGCATAGCCTTCTCACTGAAATTCTAGTTTTTTTTATTGTAGTCTAGGATCTACAAACACTTGTCTTTTTCTTTCACCCGTGACCCCCCCCGTGTAAGGCTTTGCAACTCCCTGGGGGTCACAACCCACAGGTTGAAAAACACTGTTCTACATAACTGAAGACAAAATTGTTTTTACCACTCAGGCTACAAGGGGAATTTGTATAGCAAAACCAGTCAAGCAATTTTTCTTCAGTCAATTTTTGTCTTAAACAAATTAAGACAATTTTGACCAATGTTGTGTTTAAACAGTTAAAACACATGTTAATAAAACATAACTGATTTTACTACAATAAAATATGCTTAAATGGAGTATATGAACAGGTGTTACATAGCTTTCAAGTACTTTTGAGCTATCCAAGTAGAACAACTGAAAGTTGTATAACACTTGTTTATGAACTACTACTGAATTTCAATTAAAAAAGAATTTGTGAACTAACGTATTAACATAACTACAGTAATTTAAAATGGTAGCATTCATTCTGTAAGACATCATTTTTCAGGATTAAAGTATTTTCAATTTGTAACTAAATCAACTTATGAACAAGTAGTCAAAATGTAATTTATTCAAGTATTGAAGTATTTGCATCTGTATTTATATTTTTCTTGAATATTATATATTATTATACATTGCTTAGTACATCATTTCTCAACCTGTGGTTCGCTATAATGGGACAGGTGGTCCGCAGGCACTTAATTTAAATTAATAAAGATTAAAACTTTGTTCAATAATAGTCCTCTTTAAATAGTTTACTTCATGTAATTATTTTTGTTTCTATATGTCTCAAAACATGCTTTTAGATTTATTATATTATAAATGGCACAGTATATTCCAAATATTAATAATATCCACAAAGGTTTAAAAAAAATTGGCCTAAATAACTTACAAGGAGACAGCCAGACATTTAGGTCTCCAATTCAAACAGAATTTGGCAAACATTTAGCCCTAAACACGACAGCTTCCCACGCAAATATTTGGACCCGCTTCTCAAGCATTTCTGAAAAATGGGCCTCTGAAAAATTGTGTGTTTAGCTTGTAAGTGTCTGGAAGTTTCATTTTTCCATGTAATTTCAATAGCCAATTGGATAAGATGCTAGGCACAGGAACTACATGATGTAAGTTTGAGCTGTTGCAATTATTATTATTTTTTTAAATGTGTAACAAAATTATTTTATTGTTATTCTGTCATTAGCATTATTATTATTATTATTATTACTATTGTTATTCCTCATGTTTAAAGCTTATAAAACAAGAGGTTAAAAATTGTGACATCACTTCCTGCTTAGCAAAAAAGAAATCTCTGTAGATTTAACTCTTGTATGCTGTTAAATTAAATTTTTATTTCACATATTTTTGCTCGTGGTTAAATACTATGTCAACACAAGCAAATAAGCTTCACACGTTATGTCAGATGGACAAAAAAGACAATTCTGAAATGAAGATAAGGTAACTGGTCACAGTGTTTTTTTTTTAAATTGTTAATGTTATAAATAATTACTTCAAGCACTCATGTTTGTTACACTTCAAATATAACTATACCACCATAGTGGAAAATTAAAATGAAGAAATAAAAATTTTATTTAATGACATACAAGAGTTAAATCTTGAGACTTAATTTTCACTAAACAGGAAATGATGTCACAATTTTTTATCTCTTGTTTTATAAGCTTTAACTTGAGGAATAACAACAGTAATAATGATAATGCTAATGATATGGTAAAATAATTTTGTTACACATTAAAAAAAAAAACTAAAATTGCAGTGGCTTGAACTTCCATTGTGTAGTTCCTGTTCTTAGCATCTTGTACAACTGACTATCAAAATTATATGGAAAAATGAAATTTCCAGAGTTATAAGCTAAACATTCAATTTTTAAAGGCCCATTTTTCAGAAATGCTTGAAAAGTAGGTCCTAATATTTGTACAAGGAATTGTTTGCATTTGAATCAGAAACCCAAACATCTAGCCATCTCCTTTTTAGTCTGTAGAATTTTTCAGATATTTTACTGGTCCTTGAGCTTAAAAAAGTTAAACACTGGCTTAGCATATAGTATCTTTAAAAGTTACAGTTGACATTATTAATAAAGAAATCAATAAATTCTTTTTGTAATTGAAGAGTTACTGACTCAAACTTTAAATATCAACAAAAGAATTTTTTTAAAATCTAATAAAAATATTCTCTTTTGTGAGAATTAAACAAGGATATCTAAGTTAATTCATTTTATTGATAATTTTTTATTAGTAATTAAAGCTAAGTAATTTATAAATTGAACAGCTTACCCAAATTCTTTGGCTCTTCTATGATATTCAAAATAGTTTACAATTCTCATATCAATATCTTTTAAAAAATCAAGTCCTTTCTCAGAATCAAGGACACGCCTGAATTCTTGACCATGATAATTAAGTGCCTGAGTCAGCAATTCAGAATCCATTCTGTAAAGAAAACAATAAATATATAATGAAAATAAAGGTAATAATATACATATTATGGTACGAAGTAGCCTCCAGTAAAAGGTGAACTCTTGTCATGAGACTGTTACTTTTCTGAGGTATGAACAAGGACAAAGACTTCATTGTATACTCTAATATTTGTTAATTTTTACAATTATTTGTCCTGGCAATTTTTTATCAAATATTAATTTATTATCAAATATTATCAACTAGCAGAAATGCCTCAACCCAAACTGATTTGACAAAAAGAATTTTATTTGGTTTCTGTAAGTCCATAATCCGTTCATGCAATGATATCGTTTTTATTTTTCAGAAAAAGATTGCAAGAGTCGTCATTTGCATTATGTGTGTGTTGAATATTTTTCTTTTTTCTACAATCCAAAGCAGTGCATTTTTGAAAAGAATGCTCCCCCATGCAGTGACTGCATGTGGTGATAGTCTGTGGACAATTTTTAGAACATGTACGAATCTGTATCACTGCAAAATCGGACAAAAGTCTGCTGTTTACATTGTGACCACTCAAAATTGAGCTTGCATCTGACAAGATAATTTTCCTTAATCGAAGTGATATCTCCACCACCCAATTTTTGTATGAACTATCCCTTTTGTTAGCACTGAACTTATTTTAAATTCATCAACACATTCTCCTTCAAGTAATTGTTGTGCATAAAACTATTCTGTTGATAAATATGCCTAGGAACATTTTTACAAAGGATTTCTGTGAAGACAGAGTAAACAATTATATATTGTAGTTTCTTTTTCAGCTTTTTTGTTGTTATCTCTGAAATGTGTTCTTGAATGCTTTTTTCCAAAATAGAGACATCATCCCTTCCATCCAGCTCAACAGCCAGGCCTCCCACCAATTCTACATATTCACTCCATACCAATATGAAGATTAGATGATCTAATTTTGCTTTGAATAAGTTTGCGGATGTCATTGCTGTTTCAACTTTCCTCCTTTCCATAGATCAATAAGACGCTATGAAAAGAGGATATGGTTTTGGATTTTGTTGTTATTTATTTATTCTGCTGGATCTTAATATGGAACTAAGATTGTATGTTGACTGCAAATATTGGTGTATTTGTTTCAAGAGCAGCAAGTTTATTTAAGACCTTCTCTTGGGAATCTAAAAGAGATTTTGTTGTCTCAATATCAGTTAATTTGTCAATTTTATCTGATAGTTCCTGTATTGTTTTTTCGAAGGAGTTATTTGCAAAAATATTTGATAACCACTTCACACAACCATTAATAAAATCTGCATGCCATTTAATTCCTAACTTTGAACCTTCATTTACCACAATATAATCCTTAAGTTCCTTAAGGGATAAAATTATAAGATTTTTAAAATTATGGTATTTTCAAACTAATGAAAATAAATCAGCAAAATACAAGCAGAAAATTGCTAAAAGTGTACCATCAAAGACTGTGCAAATAATGTTAACAAAAGTCAAAGCATGGGCCTGTGATGGTCAGACAAAGCCTGCCAGTAAAATAGTAAAAATTAATTGGAATAATCTATTGTTTAACACTTAATCTAGATCAAATAGACACATATACATATGGGCTTATCACACCAGTGTATGAAGTTAATTCACAAAATTTTTAATGATTATTTAACACCTTATAAATAAAACTCTAATAAATTATGACTCTTTTAACATTTACATAATATAAAACACTCAAAATGCATTTCGGACTCAATACATCCACATTAGTTGGTGTTCATAAATAAATATAAATTATAAAAATACATAAAAAGGCTATTGTAAATACGACAAATTCATAATTATCACAGGTGATGTCTTACAAGTGTAACAGTTTCACAGTCATCATTTCTTAGCCTTGGGATGATTGTGAAACTGTTTCAGTGGCAGTTAGGCAAACTGCTACTGAAACAGGAGAGGAAGTAGTGATGTCATCAATCTCTTCAGGAGTGGAGTTGGAGGCTGTTATATCTCCAGCCCTTTCTACAAGAACAGACTTCATCTCTATCTTGACAGCAACCTCCTTGCTGACATTTTGCTTCTTGTGAGAATGCTGCTTTTTGTAGTGCACAAGGCACCACTTTCTTTTTGAGAGTTGACAGTGTCTTGGTATTTCCCTTATGCAACATCTTGAGAATATTATCTTTGCACTTGTCCAAGCTTTGAGTTGCATACACTAACTCACTTTTATCAGAGTCATCATAAGAGTAAAATAAAATAAGAGACCACTCCCAACATTCCAAGGGTGCCCAACATCCTTTCAAGAATTAGAATAAGCATTTAAGAGCCTCCTCATGTCTTGTTTGTCTCACTGACAGGACAACTACCTATTTAAATGGTCTCATACCCGAGGTTATCCTGGTTGATCAATGTAGGCAGCCTCCTTGTCACTACTAAAATAGTTCTTCCCGCTTCTGGTTCTCTCAGGTGGGTATGGTCTATCCAGTGCATGATAGGCCTTTAAGCACCTCCCTGCCCTCAAGACAAAGGCATTAGTCCTATCCCAGAGAGATGCTCTTACAGGATCCTGCTTACTGTTGTAAGCAGGATCCTGTAAGCCACTATAGGTAGGGTTGCTATATGTCCCATATATAGAGGACGGTCACCATATTTCACTTTTCAGTCCTGTATTACTATTTGTCCCATTTTCTCAACCAAGTTCCTGAATGGGAAGAAATAGAACGTACTGTTGCATATTTACATAAAACATTGATATTGGCAACACTGAGATTCTATTCAATCAGTCTGTATATCTAAAAGACTATTTAGAGAAAAATAATACCAACCAAAACTGCAAAGCAACTATGAAATTGAACATGGAAGAGAAATGGCTAAAGTTTTTTGCAGACACAAAGCATTGATCAGAAGTCATGTCTAATAAAGCTATGCAAATATGTATTTGCCATTTCAGCACACAATGCAAATGTAAAGAGAATATTTTTCCTAATGTCAACTCAATGGTCGGATAAAAAAACAACAGGTTGTCAGTGGAGACAATTGAAGCAATTTTGATTTGTTATTGTAATTTTAAAATAACTTGCATCTAATTTTATAATTATGTGAAAGAAGAAAATTATATAATTAAGAAAGTAAAATCAACTTTAAAATATGACTGGGTTAAAAAGGATCAGCCTTGCATCTTTTTTATTATTCTACATATTCATTTTATTAGATTGCTTAAATTTTATCGATTTTTTATCAGAGTAAAATAAAGCATTACCTACCCACTTTTTTCATGTTTTATTTATTTAGCACTTAAATAAATGTCCCATATCAATGCTAGGCAACTATGGCAACCCTAACTATAGGTGGTATCCCTCTGGCCACCAGCAAGGCAATACGAGTATGACTCCTTGTCCCACAGACTTAGGCATGCAGGCTGCAACCCCAGGTGTGCAAAGTCTGATTTTCCTCCTGGAAAATTATTTCTCCTTTACTGAATGGATTTGTATATGGCTTGCATTGCCATGGGCTTGGGCAAAATCAATTGCATTTGTCTGCCCATAATACATTCAACCATTATCCTTGTGCCACTGAGAAGAATGAGGAAGTTTGCAAAAATATGTCTCGAATTCTAGGGGTAAGGTTGTTCCCAACCATGGCTGCTAGTTATATCAATGCAATGTTTGAATCCAGGAGTTTTAGCATTCCACTATTCCTAAGCAGGAAAAGACACTGGAAACTTCAACTGTGAGTACAGCAAGTGGGGGGAGGTCATCTTGTTGCCAATTAGCGTAGTGCTTGATCAAGGGCAGGGGGACTCTGGTTGGGCTGCAAAAGCAACAGTAATCACTACCATGTTTCAGTAGTACTCCTGCCAAGTGAGGTCACATAAGGAGCACCTGCTAGTGCTTTCACTCCTCATCAGTGGGGTTACGAACTTGCAACAGACAAGCCCAAACAACAACACTCCACTTATCCTGCCTGAAGATGAGGCCTCCATGGGGAATCCTGTTTGTAGCAGTTACAGAAATTGCGATCTAAGTTGTAAAACACTTCGGTGACACATTACAGGTCCTCATAATAATGGCATTAACAAAAAATACTTCTATGCTTTAGCATAACAGTCTCCCCTCTGTTTTTGATATGAGTCTACATGCAACAATGTCAAAATGCAGCTGTATTGCTATCTATCCAAACAGGGATAGGTTCCAGCTTAATGTTCAAAACCCCATCAAGAGCTGCAGCCATCAGACAGTAAGCTTCATAAAGGTCTGGTATACAGACCCAAAGCCCATGATCCCCTAACCTGCCCTAACTAATTCTTCACTGTTAGACCCCCTATCATTCCCCTGCCTCAGGGAAATGGATCTCTAAAAAGAGGTTTAAAAAACTAGTAGAAAAAAGTTTTAATACAGAGTTTTATCCCATCCTGCCACTCTATCTTCCCTAAAATAGGCACAGTTAGTACTGACCAAGAGTAATCTCTCAATGCACTGATTATATAAAATCACATAGTTTCTTAAATGTTCTGCAAACATAATCAGTAATACTATTTGAATATTTTTCCAGCATCAATTCTAATGTTAATGAGCTAATTCCAAATTATGTTTTGTTTTCACTACTTGATGATGATTGTGATACTTCATCTGGAATAGATGAATTTTCTGGACTTTCTTAGTAATGATGTAATTCAGCAATTGAATTGAAATTCAGCAATGTAATTGGTAACCATATACTCAGCAAAGTCTAGTTCTACATACTTATTTTGCTGAAGAAACCCAGTCTTCACTTTTCAGAAGTTGTGGCTATCTGTATTGATTCTCATCATCACTACTCCAATTCTGGCAAACAAAACCAGTCTTTAATTAAAAAACAATTGCATTATATGATTATAACACTTACGTGTTGTAGTGTTACAGGGGTGGAGTCTTGGAGAATGAACTCATCCGACTTTAGAAAATGAACTCGTCTGCTAGCACTTTCAGTAGTATATAACTACCGTCTTCAGGCGGTCTATCGAATACAAAAGATTTTCGAACACTTATCCGACAGTTTCACAAATTTTGGATTTTCGAAATTATCAAACAATATTTCCGTCGAATTAACTGATTTTTTCATTTTCGAATGTTATTTAAAAGTCGTTTTATGCATCATAGCGCATGGAACGAAAAACCACGAGTTCATTTTCTAAAGTCGAACGAGTTCATTCTCCAAGACTCCACCCCTGTAACGCCACAACACGTAAGTGTTATAATCATATAATAACTTCGTTGGTGTGAAGTGTCATTGTATACTAAAACAATTGCATATTATAATAGAAGGAATATCATTCCATGTCATCACAAAGTTGGGCATCACATCAAAGAGAGTTCATTTCTTTACATTCTTCAAGGATACATATGTGAAATCTTTCTTACCAAGAAACATACTAATTATTTTCTGTATCTTCTTTTGAAATATGCAAATATATCTTGATACAAAGATTCTAAGACATTTATTCTGTTTGAAGAGCTCACTAAATGTTTGACAAATTTAATCTGCTGATATGGAAATAAACACTATTCTTATTTTAAGCTACTATTTTTTGTTGTAGTATCTTTGTCCAGTAACAAAATATTTTTTCTGTCATTCAAGCATTTCATTTGCTTCACATTTTCAAGACAATTAATGAACATCTCAAAGTTTGCATTTTGCTTATAATCAGTGGAGACAGTTTTTCATTTTTATTATTATAGTATACTCTTGCAGATTATTCTTGAATGTTTATATGTTGATAAAAATTTACATCAGGAATATAAATATTAGCATCAAATTTTTTAAAAATCTGGTATTATTATTGTTGTTATTTAAAATGGTATTTTGAGCATTAGTACTACTTGCAGAACTGTGTTCTGCAAGGCACAAATTAAATGGCCTAACAAGTGCATTAAATGCAATTGATTTTTGAATAATATGGCCCTTGCTTATGTGTATACTGTATTTTCTTTTTTTATTAAATAAGTTGTAAAATTATCAAATAAAATATTTTGAATCATTTCCTTAGCAATAAATCACTAATATTGCAAAACTAATGGCATTATTATCTGTTTATGTCAAAAGTTTTATTCATATATAAACATCCCAAAGCCCGATGAATAAATAATAAACCAAATCTTAATTAAATGGGCTGTTTTATGCTATAATTATTAATGTTTTATAAGTTTCATTCAACACTTATCTAAAGCTTATTAATTAATTAATTTCACTCTCAAAATGTATTTCATTCATAACATATAAACTATTATGTTAAATTTAATATGAAATTAAAAATTAAATAAGAGAAAAATCAATCAGCTTTCATTAAAACAGACTTGTGGATTATCCATGGATGTGTTTCCATGTTTATTCATGCCTCCATTGCAGGTGATTAACACAGATAATCAGGAATATAGGCCTACTGTATTTAGCAAAATAATATTGTTACTCTTTGCCTACTTTGTTTTCTGCTATGGCATGATTCCTTATATTGCATATGTATTGGTTTTACAGTTGCACTGTAAAACAGTCTTATTGCATCTGCATTAAACATATTGTTCACAGCACACACTTCCAAGATTGGTCTTATTTTCTCCAGCCATTCTTGTACTGCCTGAATGTTTATTGATCATGATTTACTGATGATACAATGAGAGTACATGGAAAAACCAGCCTTTGAATTGCTGCAGCCAGCCAATTAAGCACTAAAGTTTGATATTTCATGCTTTAAAGCAATTTGATATGCTTTTTCTCTCAGTAGTGGGCCATTTAGGGGCAGCACATTATTATTTCTATTCAAAACCATTTTAAAGATCTTCAATATTTTCATGTTTTGCTCCACAAAGTCACTTTCTGTTGTTTCTTTTGAGCCAGATTCTGCAGAAGTTTTAATTTTATCCTTGTTTTTTTTAACTAAGTGAATAATGCCTGAAACACAAAAAGTTTACTGTCCACTCATTTCTCTTAAGTAGTGTGGAGAGTGTTGATGCCACCAATGACCAAAGTGAAAAAACAGTTCATTTTGTAATGAAAACCATTACATTTCTAAGCAACAAATGCTTAAATTGAAATTAAACTAAGCAATTAAAAAATGAAGAATATTACATTTATAAGCAATTGATGTTTAAATTGAACTGATACTGACTAAATAATCAACATCAACAATTACATTTTTAAGCCAACAACATTCAAATGGTTTTTAAACATCATTTAAACATTACTTAAAAAACTGAATGTATACTATTGGCATTGTCACAAGTCTGAGCTGCAATTTTTAATCATTTTTTAATTTCTTTCCACAATGATGGTTTTGGATAGACACACATCCTCATACATCACTATTCTGCAATTAACTTCCACCAGTCTTCTCTCAGCCAAAAACAGTGCAATGATCCATTGATCTAATCTTATAATATAATTGAGATGGGTTGATAATGATAATAATAATAAGCGCAGAACCCAAATGGTTAAGAGTTGAAAGTTGAAATTTAGAACACAGTTAGGTTACATCACGAGAATGGATTTTTCAAAATTCCAACTTGGGGAAAGAGAGAGAGAGGGTTAAGAATTACCCCAAAGAACTCGACTTCTACTGTACTATTTTAGATGTCTTTTTTTGCATTTATATGGGAAATCAAACATATTTTTTAGACCCTTCTAAAAATTCTCAACAATATTTAGTGTTCCATTGTATATAAAGCTGACACAAGGAGAACATGCGCATAAGTTCGCTTTATTCGAACTCTTTGTCTTAATGTTCAATTTTATGTTCCAATTTATATTTATGAACGATTCAGGAAGATCCAGCTTATTTTTTGAATTTAGTAAATCTGAAGAAGAACCCAGAAGGGGTTATGAAAACATTTGTTACTCATCATTTAGTGGTACTATGCACCAGTTAGTGGTTGCTGTAAATCTTAATTATTGTTATCCCAGTGTAGTAAGCAGATATCTAAAAATTTTCTAATTAGTCTTGGAAGAGGAAGGATATAATTCTTGCACTTAGTAAAAATGGGTAAGATAGGCTATAATCTAATAATCTTAATCTTTGCTATCGTTACTTTTTGTCCAAGCAATGCCAGGATCATCTGCTAGTTTGAATATATTTGGTAGCAACAATACCATAAATATGTGTACTGCACACTCCACATACAATTTTGAGTATAACAAATATCTTACTAATTGCAAGAAGAGATCACTGGCTTTGTATCTGCTCACTGGACATGGCACACATCATACGTGAGACTGTAGTGCTGTCGATAGAACACTTTTTCATCAAAAAGTTAAAACAGAAAACTTTTTGATCATCACTTTATAAAGAAAACTATATTTTTTATACATTTAAATACAAAATATATAGTGTAGTTATATAAACACACTGTATGCTTAATAAAAGTACGAGGGCAGGCTGAAAAGTAATGCACACATGCTTGTAGAGCACAAACGAAATGATTTTCAGAAGCGTGCCAGGTGGCATATGGAAGTAACATTCCCCCTCTATGTGCATGCGCAATTTGAGGTTGTTGCATTCATTCAGTATATTTTGAGATGCAGAAATATGGAGACATGTTCTGGTGCTATGTCAACACAAGTTAAACAGCGTGCTGTTATCAAATTTTTAACTGCTGAAAAAATTACATTTAAAGGCTGTTTATGGTGACGATGCTATTCATAGGTCTATTGTAAATTGATGGATAATAAAATTTTGTGGTTGTAAGCCTCGAAAAGCAATAATTGTTGATGAAACACGCAGCGGAAGTCCAATCACTGCCACAGACAATTACTGTTGCACCTTATTGCAATGTTTAATTCTTCTCAGTACATACAGACTCTAAAACACCTCTGATGTTGAGTTTGTCATGTTAGAGGCAGCCTGGCACCAATAATCTTGCAACATGACAACACTCGTCCACACATCTCACGCACAACTGGAGAGGCTCTGCGAAACCTGAAGTTTGAACCGATTCCACACCCTCCTTATTCCCCCAATCTTGCGCCTTGTGATTTTTATTTGTTTCCTCTACTTAAGAGAGACCTCAAGGGTAATCATTACACCTCAGACGATGAGGTAAAGGCAGCTGTCAAGTCCTGGATTCAAGAAAAGTCTGAAGAATTTTTTCAGTGACAGAATGAAAAAACTTGTTACACGTTGGGAGAAACATGTTAGTCATCATTAAGGCTATGTTGAAAAATAAATATACGATTTTGAGGCTTAAGAATTGTACTTTAATGTACTTTTTGCCTGATCTTGCTATTTGTTTTAGTTCGTGTTCTACAAGCATGTGTGCATTACTTTTCAGCCTGCCCTCGTATTTACAGTGTTTGAAAATAATAAATTCAAACCATTTTTTAAAATAGAAAACCGGCAATACTTAACAATAATTTGTATACGTCACAAAGAAACCATAGGAACAAACTACTTACATGAAGTTTAGGATAAAACTAAAAATGCTAACGTTTTCAACTAATAATACAATAAAATTCTGTTAATCTGGCATTGTCAGGACTGATGCAGTGCCAGTTTATCGAATATGCCACCTTATCAGATTAAGGAAATTTTTCAGGTTTTCTTGATCCAGTGGATACAATTTCTGATATCTTTGCATGTAAAACTGTACAAATCTACCTGTACATCTCAGACATTTAGAGCAAGTTGAAATTTTAAGACTGCTGATAAATATACCATCATTTAACTTTTGCAATATAGATGCCTTCCCCTGGCATGAAAGTTGTTCTACAAATAATAAACTTACTATTGTCTCCCCCATCCCTCTCTCTTTCTTATGTCACTTTCCCTCTTCACACATGTACAACAATCCTCCATTGTTTCAACAGCTGTAGGGACATTTAGCCTAATGATGTCCGTTCAATATGGGCAAAAAATGTTAGCTCTATTCCCCTTTTTTCTGCTTGTTATTTGGTTTTGATGACTTTTTTTTTTTTATCAAGTTTACCCAGTTGTGAGTGGTTGTGTGAATTTTTATTTTTTAGTCACAATTTCACCAGCATGCTGGTAAATCCAGGGGTTCTGACCTAATGCGCCACTATCCCCATGATGATCTTGGCATGCCGACTTACCAGATTTGCCAGCATATCAAATGCCAAGTTAATGGAATTTCATTGTAGTTTGATTTTATCATTATTTTAATAGTCTACATGTTATTTTTGTTTTTACTTTCTGTTCATAACGTGACTTATTGAAGTTATAGACAGATGATATCATGTGACCTGTTGCTATAACAATGGCATTAAGTCAGACTTTCAAATTCAAGATTAACATATTAATATCTTTGGCATTATCCTAGACTTCATATAAACAGTTTATTTTCTTTTCCTTGCAATATTTAAAAGTTTAAGCAAGCAATTGAAGAAGTGTATGCAAATCTGAACAGATTTCTTAAATAAGTGATATGAAAATACTTAAATAATTCTTCAAATTCTAACTGGACAAACTTAACAGTAGTAAAATCTTCACCAACCTGAAAAACATTATAAAGGTGATAATTTTGATGATTGCTGCATTAATTTCACAGTTGGTGGAGATTTTACTCATTATGGAAATACTTACCCAAAATGTTAACAATGCTTAAACATAAATAATACACAATTTTGGAATGTGAAATGATATCATATATCAAAAAGATCTATTGTACATATGTAAATTATATAATTACTAAACTATATGGTTTATATTTTCTCAAGGAAGTTAAATATTTACTTGATATATTAGTTATCAAAGTAAATATAATATCAGTAATACCCCAAACTTACGCAATAGGTGGGACCGAGCGGTAACCGCGTAAGTTGGGGTATAATTTCGCATATATATACATACAAATAATTTTTAATTGGGGCCGGAGACTAAAGAAAACAATAATTTAGAAAAAAATGTTTAATAAAATCTTAGATAATACATATGTATAACAAATTAGGCCTATATTATTTTACAATTTTTCACATTTACTTGATTATTAAGCCATAATTTTAACATTGTTTCCATCTTAGCAATAATACTGTGACGTTTACGAATGATGCTTGAATTTAAAGATTGAGCATTTTTCACAGCTTCGAGAATTTTGGTTTGCCTTTTATAATTGTTCTGACCAACAATTCCGGTAGATCAAACTTCTTTGCCAATTCACAAATTTTCATTTTTGTATCGAAGTCTTTAATAATGGGTACGTTCGTAAAGTCAAACGAGTTAAACGCGTTAGTAACAAATCGTTCAAAAAGTCTAACGAAATAGAAATAACGATAACTTCATTCTCGCTTAACTCATTTGACTTTACGAACATACCCAATGTTAACTTTACATTCCAAAGATAAAGTTTTTCTTTTTTTGTTTGATGCAGAAGAATTAGTTCTACTTCGTTTGGATGACACAGTAGAGTCTCTCGAGTCTCCGTAGATATAACAAACACAGAAATAAATAACACAAAATAAATTGTAGCTGTGTGTGGATTCTGCGCGACACATCCGAACATGTAAGCTGAACAATAGTGTGGGGGGAGTGAGGAACGTGTAAGCTGAACAATAGTGTGGGGGGAGTGAGGAACGTGTAAGCTGAACAATAGTGTGGGGGGAGTGAGTAATCAAGGGTTGTGTGGCACTCAAACAAAAGACGAATAAACAAGATTTGAAAATCGCGTAACTCCAGGTTCTCGTAAGTCGGGGTATTACTGTATATATATATATATATATATATATGGTATCCTATAAGTTTGACCCATAGGAGTTATGTTAATCTTTGTTTATTCTTTTGCAGGTAAAGCATAGTGCTGAGAAATGAATTCGTTATTTCGAAAGTGGGAACCTGCAGTCAGCAAGAAGCCAATGAAGAGTCTCCAGGCTGCATCCAGATTTCTGCACATAAACTGGCAGAAAGTCTTAATGCAGCCTGTTAAATTTTTCAATGACTTGCAGGTCTCAATCACTCAAATTCATTCCTCCTTACAGTGCCATGCTTTACCTGTAAAAGACTAAACAAAGATCAATATAACTCCTATGGTTCCATATTTGTGGTGCATTTATATATATAGATTAGCAATTATAATATACAGATAACTTAAGATTCTGTTAAGTAATTCATTAAATAGAGTCAATCTAATAAAATATTAAATGTAATCCATATTTAATTTTATTAGTAAGATTATTAAATATGAACAGACATACAAACGGACGTAATAGATTGATGCAAAACATCGTTTCTTTCATGCTACAAAACTCGAAATCAATAACGAAAACAAACTTATATTCTAAATAATAAATGCAACTCATACCTGTGATGATCGTATGCACTACGAACAATAGTTAGTATATATTATGATAAAAATGTTTAATTTTCAATAATAAAACTAATTTGTTATTATTTTCGCTATCCCACTTCGGCCATATTTGTCAAAGTTATCCAAAGTGCCCTCTATGAATTTAAATATTATAAAGTTAATATGATTAATTTAGAAATTTTTATACGTTAGATATTTATTAACTTGATTATTATTATTTTTTTTAATTAGACTAATTTTACAAATAAATAATTTTCTATTTATATTTACATAATAAATTATCTTATAAAAAAGTTTTTGTATGTTATCCGTCTAGTCCGAAAAGAAAGATGAATTGAGAACTTTCTGCTTTTTATTTTTATTTCTTGGATTATTTTTGCCCTATAGGCATTAACAGGGCTTTTTCTTAGGCCCATTTTGAAATGGGCCTAAGATAAAGCCCTGTTGAGTTCGACCAAGCCAACAATGAAGCGGCGAGCAGACGGCCGGATGGCCGAGCGATCAAAGTGGCAGTCTACCGCTCTGGGGGACCCGAGATCAAATCTGGACTACCTGGGTCGATAAATCCCCAGGAATTTTTCGTGGTTGGTCCGTCCGGATATGTCGGACAACGTCCCTCATCACCCGGCCAACCCATAATGGGCTTGCTAGAAAAAAAGGCTCTCTTAATGCCCACAGAACGAAAAGAGTTAAAATAAAAAAAAAGCGGCACAACCGCCCGCCCCGTCCCTGGTTCCTCGCCACAGTCTGTAGTAAAGATGTATATTTGAAATCGGAGCGCCCGTACATTGGGTCACTTGGTGTACGTGTCCCCCTTTGTCGTCGGATTGCCCTTTTCTTAATCGCAAAGGGAGCTCTAAGGTTTCATTTTCTTTTAAAATTAGTTAATCATTTTTACCATAGAAAACTTTTTTACTGGTGAGAAAACTAAAATAAAAATATTGTTACTAGCTGTTACTCGCGACTTCGTCCGCGGAGGTTTTGCAAGAAAACCCCATTTACATTCAATATTTCAATAACCATAGTAATTGTTAGATCTATATAACATCTACCGCTGAAGAGAATTGCCGAGAATCAAACGAACTACTGTATTTTCAATTTGATCAATTTTCTGGAGCGTTTACAATCGTTCTATAATCGAACCAATATGCAATAACAAATTCGAATTTAAAACGGTTCGAACATTTTTAAAATCGAAATAGATAAAAATATTTATAACAGTGTCTGAAATGTTATCAATTTAATACACCTAAGTACTCAATGAAGACTAAACGTAGTTGAAAACAAAAAATCGCATCTAAAATAGTACAGTAGAAGACGTTCTTCCGGTTAAGCCTTAATGCTCTCCCTCTCCCCCCCACTTGGGAATTTCGAAAAATCCCTTCTTAGTGTGCGTTTTCATGACGAACCCTAACTGTGTACCAAATTTCTGCTCTTTAGGTCCAGCGGTTTGCTTTGGGCGATGATGAATCAGTGAGTCATTCAGTCAGTCAGTCAGTCAGTCAGGACAAGCAATTTTATATATACAGTATAGACAAACCGAAAATCTGTTCTAACGAGTCGTGATTGTTCGGTCGACTACCGGTACCGGTACCACTGTATTTTGATATACGTGGTAGCATCGATGGATTAATTAACTGCGTTAATGGAGGGATGCCTGTATACAGAGGCGAACTCGGGATTAATCTTGGGGAGTTAAACAGATAACAAATTTTTAATGTGAATTCAATAAAATTCACTTTATGTGACTGCTAATTCATAATTAGTATAGAAATAAAAAACACGATACAATATAAATAAAGCCAAGGCCCCTTGGCTCCCCCCTTGGGTGTGCCACTGCCTGTGTATATCTATATAGATATACAGTATATAATGATATACATCGGGCCAATACAGTAGAGGAGAACAAACGAATACAAATTGACCCTAGACCATCACTGACGTGCCATTAATTGATTGCTCCTGGAAGTCGGCTTCTTACAGAAACACAGTTTCCCTATCGTCAAATGTCACGGCACGCCACTGGGCCCTAAGTTATAGACTCGTAACGCCAGACCCTAAGCTTACGCGAAATCAGGGGTCATCGCAAAATCTTACCAGATAAAATCTTGCTAAGACAGAATCCTTCCATCCTATCATCCAGGAGAGTTTAGGCATAGGTTAAGTCATACCTTTGACTTAGAGTATCACGCCGTCTATGACCTCTAGAACCGACACTTCTCTGGAATCTCGCGCGATTTAAAACTTCCATCGCCCGGATTATTCGACAAAATAACGTAATGTACAGATTTGAATCGTAATTAAGGTTATTTTGAATTTTAAAAACAACAAACACGTTATGAATTTCTTGCGATTTTTTGAAATAAACTCACGAGAAATCAAATAAAAGCATTTATTAGACAACCAAAATGTTTACAGACGAAGATTATAATCACATTCACATGAAAACACGATAAAATTAGACTGGATCTAAGTTCTTAAATTCTTAAAGCCAACACAGTCGAGAAAATATCTCCTCGAAGGGTTTTTGAATTGATTGAAATTGCAAATTATTCCAGAAATATTTCTTCCGTCCGTCTTCTCTTTTCTGTATTAACATTTCTTGTATTCCTTAGACATTTAATGGATTTAGATAGTGTTCCAGATTTAAAAAGATTCAATTTTACGTAATTCGGAGCATATTTCCGTCCGCATTTGACACAGATAGAAAGAAAACGTTGATCAGGGATGGACACAATTCGGTAATCAAGTTCGAGAATGGACACAGTTCGGTAGTCAAGTTCGAGAATAGTTACAATTTCTGAGAGTCAAAATGGGTGAAAGGTCAAATTCGGTGAGTGGAATTAAAAAAAGACACAATCTGTCGTTAAATTTCTTCAAAGATCTGTGAAAATAAAATGAAAATTATTAAGATTTTCATCTACAAATTTCAATCATTTAAATCATTTTTAAAATAAGTTTATTTTTTACTAACAAACCGATTAAATAAAATTGCTACTTAAATAAATTTCTTCTACTTGCGTTATTCTCATCTAGCTTACTAGTACTATTGCTACTTAAATAGGTTTCTTCTACTTGCGTTATTCTCATCTAGCTTACTTCTATTAGAAACTATACTATTTGCTTGTGTTTCACGTGTTTATTTAAATTCATTTATGTTGCTTGAAATTATATTTTAACTAGCTATTACCCGCAACTTCGTCCGCGGAGGTTTTGCAAGCAAACCCCATTTACATTCAATATTTCAATAACCATAGTAATTGTTATATAACACCTACCGCTGAAGAGAATTGCCGAGAATCAAACGAACTATCTTCAATTTGATCAATTTTCTGGAACGTTTACAATCGTTCTATAATCGAACCAATATGCAATAACAAATTTGAATTTAAAACGGTTCGAACATTTTTAAAATCGAAATAGATAAAAATATTTATAACAATGTCTGAAATGTTATTAATTTAATAC